>NC_056729.1:1278038903-1278133903 GCF_019279795.1 Protopterus annectens
TTTATGGTAAACACTGCTGCCCATGCTTCCCAGCACCATTTAATGGTAAACACTGCTGCCCATGCTTCCCAGCACCATTTAATGGTAAACACTGCTGCCCATGCTTCCCAGCACCATTTAATGGTAAACACTGCTGCCCATGCTTCCCAGCACCATTTAATGGTAAACACTGCTGCCCATGCTTCCCAGCACCATTTAATGGTAAACACTGCTGCCCATGCTTCCCAGCACCATTTAATGGTAAACACTGCTGCCCATGCTTCCCAGCACCATTTAATGGTAAACACTGCTGCCCATGCTTCCCAGCACCATTTAATGGTAAACACTGCTGCCCATGCTTCCCAGCACCATTTAATGGTAAACACTGCTGCCCATGCTTCCCAGCACCATTTAATGGTAAACACTGCTGCCCATGCTTCCCAGCACCATTTAATGGTAAACACTGCTGCCCATGCTTCCCAGCACCATTTAATGGTAAACACTGCTGCCCATGCTTCCCAGCACCATTTAATGGTAAACACTGCTGCCCATGCTTCCCAGCACCATTTAATGGTAAACACTGCTGCCCATGCTTCCCAGCACCATTTAATGGTAAACACTGCTGCCCATGCTTCCCAGCACCATTTAATGGTAAACACTGCTGCCCATGCTTCCCAGCACCATTTAATGGTAAACACTGCTGCCCATGCTTCCCAGCACCATTTAATGGTAAACACTGCTGCCCATGCTTCCCAGCACCATTTAATGGTAAACACTGCTGCCCATGCTTCCCAGCACCATTTAATGGTAAACACTGCTGCCCATGCTTCCCAGCACCATTTAATGGTAAACACTGCTGCCCATGCTTCCCAGCACCATTTAATGGTAAACACTGCTGCCCATGCTTCCCAGCACCATTTAATGGTAAACACTGCTGCCCATGCTTCCCAGCACCATTTAATGGTAAACACTGCTGCCCATGCTTCCCAGCACCATTTAATGGTAAACACTGCTGCCCATGCTTCCCAGCACCATTTAATGGTAAACACTGCTGCCCATGCTTCCCAGCACCATTTAATGGTAAACACTGCTGCCCATGCTTCCCAGCACCATTTAATGGTAAACACTGCTGCCCATGCTTCCCAGCACCATTTAATGGTAAACACTGCTGCCCATGCTTCCCAGCACCATTTAATGGTAAACACTGCTGCCCATGCTTCCCAGCACCATTTAATGGTAAACACTGCTGCCCATGCTTCCCAGCACCATTTAATGGTAAACACTGCTGCCCATGCTTCCCAGCACCATTTAATGGTAAACACTGCTGCCCATGCTTCCCAGCACCATTTAATGGTAAACACTGCTGCCCATGCTTCCCAGCACCATTTAATGGTAAACACTGCTGCCCATGCTTCCCAGCACCATTTAATGGTAAACACTGCTGCCCATGCTTCCCAGCACCATTTAATGGTAAACACTGCTGCCCATGCTTCCCAGCACCATTTAATGGTAAACACTGCTGCCCATGCTTCCCAGCACCATTTAATGGTAAACACTGCTGCCCATGCTTCCCAGCACCATTTAATGGTAAACACTGCTGCCCATGCTTCCCAGCACCATTTAATGGTAAACACTGCTGCCCATGCTTCCCAGCACCATTTAATGGTAAACACTGCTGCCCATGCTTCCCAGCACCATTTAATGGTAAACACTGCTGCCCATGCTTCCCAGCACCATTTAATGGTAAACACTGCTGCCCATGCTTCCCAGCACCATTTAATGGTAAACACTGCTGCCCATGCTTCCCAGCACCATTTAATGGTAAACACTGCTGCCCATGCTTCCCAGCACCATTTAATGGTAAACACTGCTGCCCATGCTTCCCAGCACCATTTAATGGTAAACACTGCTGCCCATGCTTCCCAGCACCATTTAATGGTAAACACTGCTGCCCATGCTTCCCAGCACCATTTAATGGTAAACACTGCTGCCCATGCTTCCCAGCACCATTTAATGGTAAACACTGCTGCCCATGCTTCCCAGCACCATTTAATGGTAAACACTGCTGCCCATGCTTCCCAGCACCATTTAATGGTAAACACTGCTGCCCATGCTTCCCAGCACCATTTAATGGTAAACACTGCTGCCCATGCTTCCCAGCACCATTTAATGGTAAACACTGCTGCCCATGCTTCCCAGCACCATTTAATGGTAAACACTGCTGCCCATGCTTCCCAGCACCATTTAATGGTAAACACTGCTGCCCATGCTTCCCAGCACCATTTAATGGTAAACACTGCTGCCCATGCTTCCCAGCACCATTTAATGGTAAACACTGCTGCCCATGCTTCCCAGCACCATTTAATGGTAAACACTGCTGCCCATGCTTCCCAGCACCATTTAATGGTAAACACTGCTGCCCATGCTTCCCAGCACCATTTAATGGTAAACACTGCTGCCCATGCTTCCCAGCACCATTTAATGGTAAACACTGCTGCCCATGCTTCCCAGCACCATTTAATGGTAAACACTGCTGCCCATGCTTCCCAGCACCATTTAATGGTAAACACTGCTGCCCATGCTTCCCAGCACCATTTAATGGTAAACACTGCTGCCCATGCTTCCCAGCACCATTTAATGGTAAACACTGCTGCCCATGCTTCCCAGCACCATTTAATGGTAAACACTGCTGCCCATGCTTCCCAGCACCATTTAATGGTAAACACTGCTGCCCATGCTTCCCAGCACCATTTAATGGTAAACACTGCTGCCCATGCTTCCCAGCACCATTTAATGGTAAACACTGCTGCCCATGCTTCCCAGCACCATTTAATGGTAAACACTGCTGCCCATGCTTCCCAGCACCATTTAATGGTAAACACTGCTGCCCATGCTTCCCAGCACCATTTAATGGTAAACACTGCTGCCCATGCTTCCCAGCACCATTTAATGGTAAACACTGCTGCCCATGCTTCCCAGCACCATTTAATGGTAAACACTGCTGCCCATGCTTCCCAGCACCATTTAATGGTAAACACTGCTGCCCATGCTTCCCAGCACCATTTAATGGTAAACACTGCTGCCCATGCTTCCCAGCACCATTTAATGGTAAACACTGCTGCCCATGCTTCCCAGCACCATTTAATGGTAAACACTGCTGCCCATGCTTCCCAGCACCATTTAATGGTAAACACTGCTGCCCATGCTTCCCAGCACCATTTAATGGTAAACACTGCTGCCCATGCTTCCCAGCACCATTTAATGGTAAACACTGCTGCCCATGCTTCCCAGCACCATTTAATGGTAAACACTGCTGCCCATGCTTCCCAGCACCATTTAATGGTAAACACTGCTGCCCATGCTTCCCAGCACCATTTAATGGTAAACACTGCTGCCCATGCTTCCCAGCACCATTTAATGGTAAACACTGCTGCCCATGCTTCCCAGCACCATTTAATGGTAAACACTGCTGCCCATGCTTCCCAGCACCATTTAATGGTAAACACTGCTGCCCATGCTTCCCAGCACCATTTAATGGTAAACACTGCTGCCCATGCTTCCCAGCACCATTTAATGGTAAACACTGCTGCCCATGCTTCCCAGCACCATTTAATGGTAAACACTGCTGCCCATGCTTCCCAGCACCATTTAATGGTAAACACTGCTGCCCATGCTTCCCAGCACCATTTAATGGTAAACACTGCTGCCCATGCTTCCCAGCACCATTTAATGGTAAACACTGCTGCCCATGCTTCCCAGCACCATTTAATGGTAAACACTGCTGCCCATGCTTCCCAGCACCATTTAATGGTAAACACTGCTGCCCATGCTTCCCAGCACCATTTAATGGTAAACACTGCTGCCCATGCTTCCCAGCACCATTTAATGGTAAACACTGCTGCCCATGCTTCCCAGCACCATTTAATGGTAAACACTGCTGCCCATGCTTCCCAGCACCATTTAATGGTAAACACTGCTGCCCATGCTTCCCAGCACCATTTAATGGTAAACACTGCTGCCCATGCTTCCCAGCACCATTTAATGGTAAACACTGCTGCCCATGCTTCCCAGCACCATTTAATGGTAAACACTGCTGCCCATGCTTCCCAGCACCATTTAATGGTAAACACTGCTGCCCATGCTTCCCAGCACCATTTAATGGTAAACACTGCTGCCCATGCTTCCCAGCACCATTTAATGGTAAACACTGCTGCCCATGCTTCCCAGCACCATTTAATGGTAAACACTGCTGCCCATGCTTCCCAGCACCATTTAATGGTAAACACTGCTGCCCATGCTTCCCAGCACCATTTAATGGTAAACACTGCTGCCCATGCTTCCCAGCACCATTTAATGGTAAACACTGCTGCCCATGCTTCCCAGCACCATTTAATGGTAAACACTGCTGCCCATGCTTCCCAGCACCATTTAATGGTAAACACTGCTGCCCATGCTTCCCAGCACCATTTAATGGTAAACACTGCTGCCCATGCTTCCCAGCACCATTTAATGGTAAACACTGCTGCCCATGCTTCCCAGCACCATTTAATGGTAAACACTGCTGCCCATGCTTCCCAGCACCATTTAATGGTAAACACTGCTGCCCATGCTTCCCAGCACCATTTAATGGTAAACACTGCTGCCCATGCTTCCCAGCACCATTTAATGGTAAACACTGCTGCCCATGCTTCCCAGCACCATTTAATGGTAAACACTGCTGCCCATGCTTCCCAGCACCATTTAATGGTAAACACTGCTGCCCATGCTTCCCAGCACCATTTAATGGTAAACACTGCTGCCCATGCTTCCCAGCACCATTTAATGGTAAACACTGCTGCCCATGCTTCCCAGCACCATTTAATGGTAAACACTGCTGCCCATGCTTCCCAGCACCATTTAATGGTAAACACTGCTGCCCATGCTTCCCAGCACCATTTAATGGTAAACACTGCTGCCCATGCTTCCCAGCACCATTTAATGGTAAACACTGCTGCCCATGCTTCCCAGCACCATTTAATGGTAAACACTGCTGCCCATGCTTCCCAGCACCATTTAATGGTAAACACTGCTGCCCATGCTTCCCAGCACCATTTAATGGTAAACACTGCTGCCCATGCTTCCCAGCACCATTTAATGGTAAACACTGCTGCCCATGCTTCCCAGCACCATTTAATGGTAAACACTGCTGCCCATGCTTCCCAGCACCATTTAATGGTAAACACTGCTGCCCATGCTTCCCAGCACCATTTAATGGTAAACACTGCTGCCCATGCTTCCCAGCACCATTTAATGGTAAACACTGCTGCCCATGCTTCCCAGCACCATTTAATGGTAAACACTGCTGCCCATGCTTCCCAGCACCATTTAATGGTAAACACTGCTGCCCATGCTTCCCAGCACCATTTAATGGTAAACACTGCTGCCCATGCTTCCCAGCACCATTTAATGGTAAACACTGCTGCCCATGCTTCCCAGCACCATTTAATGGTAAACACTGCTGCCCATGCTTCCCAGCACCATTTAATGGTAAACACTGCTGCCCATGCTTCCCAGCACCATTTAATGGTAAACACTGCTGCCCATGCTTCCCAGCACCATTTAATGGTAAACACTGCTGCCCATGCTTCCCAGCACCATTTAATGGTAAACACTGCTGCCCATGCTTCCCAGCACCATTTAATGGTAAACACTGCTGCCCATGCTTCCCAGCACCATTTAATGGTAAACACTGCTGCCCATGCTTCCCAGCACCATTTAATGGTAAACACTGCTGCCCATGCTTCCCAGCACCATTTAATGGTAAACACTGCTGCCCATGCTTCCCAGCACCATTTAATGGTAAACACTGCTGCCCATGCTTCCCAGCACCATTTAATGGTAAACACTGCTGCCCATGCTTCCCAGCACCATTTAATGGTAAACACTGCTGCCCATGCTTCCCAGCACCATTTAATGGTAAACACTGCTGCCCATGCTTCCCAGCACCATTTAATGGTAAACACTGCTGCCCATGCTTCCCAGCACCATTTAATGGTAAACACTGCTGCCCATGCTTCCCAGCACCATTTAATGGTAAACACTGCTGCCCATGCTTCCCAGCACCATTTAATGGTAAACACTGCTGCCCATGCTTCCCAGCACCATTTAATGGTAAACACTGCTGCCCATGCTTCCCAGCACCATTTAATGGTAAACACTGCTGCCCATGCTTCCCAGCACCATTTAATGGTAAACACTGCTGCCCATGCTTCCCAGCACCATTTAATGGTAAACACTGCTGCCCATGCTTCCCAGCACCATTTAATGGTAAACACTGCTGCCCATGCTTCCCAGCACCATTTAATGGTAAACACTGCTGCCCATGCTTCCCAGCACCATTTAATGGTAAACACTGCTGCCCATGCTTCCCAGCACCATTTAATGGTAAACACTGCTGCCCATGCTTCCCAGCACCATTTAATGGTAAACACTGCTGCCCATGCTTCCCAGCACCATTTAATGGTAAACACTGCTGCCCATGCTTCCCAGCACCATTTAATGGTAAACACTGCTGCCCATGCTTCCCAGCACCATTTAATGGTAAACACTGCTGCCCATGCTTCCCAGCACCATTTAATGGTAAACACTGCTGCCCATGCTTCCCAGCACCATTTAATGGTAAACACTGCTGCCCATGCTTCCCAGCACCATTTAATGGTAAACACTGCTGCCCATGCTTCCCAGCACCATTTAATGGTAAACACTGCTGCCCATGCTTCCCAGCACCATTTAATGGTAAACACTGCTGCCCATGCTTCCCAGCACCATTTAATGGTAAACACTGCTGCCCATGCTTCCCAGCACCATTTAATGGTAAACACTGCTGCCCATGCTTCCCAGCACCATTTAATGGTAAACACTGCTGCCCATGCTTCCCAGCACCATTTAATGGTAAACACTGCTGCCCATGCTTCCCAGCACCATTTAATGGTAAACACTGCTGCCCATGCTTCCCAGCACCATTTAATGGTAAACACTGCTGCCCATGCTTCCCAGCACCATTTAATGGTAAACACTGCTGCCCATGCTTCCCAGCACCATTTAATGGTAAACACTGCTGCCCATGCTTCCCAGCACCATTTAATGGTAAACACTGCTGCCCATGCTTCCCAGCACCATTTAATGGTAAACACTGCTGCCCATGCTTCCCAGCACCATTTAATGGTAAACACTGCTGCCCATGCTTCCCAGCACCATTTAATGGTAAACACTGCTGCCCATGCTTCCCAGCACCATTTAATGGTAAACACTGCTGCTGACTAGAAACCTGTGTTTGAAAATGTGTAATGAGCAGCATGCATATTCAATGAGCTGTCAGCATGTAGTCTTCATGCGAAGACAAATGATTGTGAAAAAATAACAGGAACTGTTTTTTTTTAACTTTTAATTAATTTTTCCAACATAGGAAACAGGAGACTGGACATATCTTGCTAAATGTATTGCATTCTATATTGCACAGTCAAACAAACGTTAATCTGAAACTTTCTTTTTTTATTGATAGAAGAATGAAAATGTTGTTAACACAAATAACATTACAAGCAGCCCACTTTATACACAGGAAATGTTATGCCCCTGCACTGATCTGTTTATTTTAAATGTTCAGTTGTGTGTTGTATAGTTCCTGCTTACGATTTATCATATTCATAAATGTAAAACTTGAGGAAGTGCATGAAATCGTGCTAATGGACTCAGAGGTCAGCAATATATCCCATTTCCTTCTAATTATATTACTGACTGCTGTGTCATTACTGGTTTTAATAAGAGGAAATTGCACTGAAAAGTAGTACATGAAAGACTATGCTTTGGTGAATGTTTTCAGAAAGACATCATGTTGATAAAAGCATTTGTAAGACATTTGTCTCAACTGGCAGAACACTGCGAATTTGGGATACAAATAAAATGCAGGATTGTCATAGTCATGCAAATCACTAAGATATGGAAAAGTTACAGCTTGACTCACATTTAACTTTCTTCATCAGTCTGAGCACATTGCAGTTACAAGAGTGGTGAGAAATGTGAATGAAATTAAGCAAAAACAAATAATAAGCTAAGTAGAAATCAAGAGAAAGGCCACTGTAATTACTGAAGCGAAATTAAAAATAATGAATGCAAGCAGGGAAAGTTCACTAAATGCAGCTGTGTTTATACTGAGTCAGACAGTGTTTGAATTGACATGAAGAATAAGGTGTCAGAAGTTTAACAAAATGGGATATTTTGTGGTAGCAAGTGAGGCTAAAAAGGGGAGGAAGTGCAAATAAAACTTTTTTTACACCATAAGTAAGTGTAGCCAAAGTCAGATAATGAACTGCATGTTAGTTATCCAGTTCATGGCATCCCAGTAAGGTTCAAAATATATACTGGAGCAGACATAACAGTAATATGGCACAGTATGCAACCCAGGCGGGAAAGCTCAGGTGTCAGTGGAATTTTCTAGCCATTTCTAAGTGGAAAGAGCTCAGTCGTGGGCTTTAGATGTATGTGTTGTTGAATCTTTACATGAATAAGTTATTGAACCTTGTCAATGGGGGTCTATGTTATATTATCGAAAAGACAGGTCAGCGAACGGCACTGTTCAGCGAACTATTCATAGTGAGATCATGGTACAGAGAAGATTGGAAAATGTGGCCTTTCCTCACTGTAGTGCGATCTCAGAGTTGCTATATAAAATTACTGGGGGGGACACAGCCCCCCACAAGAGCAAATTCACTGAACTGCATTTTTGATGTAAGTGCCATTGACTGACCTGTCTTTTCGATAATATAATATAGACCCTTTTGCTGTACATGATATGTCTTTAATTGCCATTACTGAAAAACTGAAATCTGATGTTTAACTCCTTAAATGTGAGCCAATAAAGATACATTTGAAACCTGATGCAGTTTTTTATTCTTCTTCTTGTTTCGGCTTTTCCCGATTAGGAGTTGCCACAATGGATATCCATCCTCTCATGATTGGCAGTGGAGTTTCACAGTTTTGAGTTGCCAGCTCGGCGCCCAACCTTCCACAAAAGGCACACACATGCACACACTCATGCCTAGGGCCAATTTACTGTGTCCAATCCACCTATAGCATGTCTTTGTAATGTGGGAGGAAACCGGAGCTCCCGGAGGAAACCCATGTGACCACAGGGGGGACATGCAGACTCCGCACAGAAGACCCCAGCTGAGGATCAAACTGGAGAACCTCTTGCTGTGAGGCAGCAGCACTAACCACTGCACCACCGTGGCTGCCCTGATGTAGTCCTTTATGATCTCAGTAAACCATGAAGAGAATCAAGTTCAATCCTCTCACAAGTAGAGCCATCTCTAAATTGAACGTAGTCCCTAGGGGTAAATGAATGCATTCCCTAGAGATAACTAAACATGTTAAAAGAACCTATCGACTGGTGTGCTCTAGTGATGGCATTAATAAAGAAAAATGCCAAAGTGAGAATTTGTATTGACTCAAACATTTAAATAATGCATTCAAAAGTTAGAGATCATGCTGCCATTTCAGAGGGCATATTACCCAGTGTAACTAGAGAAAGTGATTTATCCAAAACAGATGCATTGAGAAGTTTTTGACAAACACCCTATTCTGCAGCAGTAGAGGATTGTCCTTGTTTATTATTGCATTGAGAAGCTTCTGCTTCAATAGGATACCTTTTGGAACTTGCTCAGCACTTGTAATCATTCAACAAGAAATGATAATATTTCTGAAATACCATCAGGGTAAAGTGGTCATGATGGATTACATTTTATTATTTAGGACAAATACAAAGTCACATGATAAGAGGCTGAAGGCTGTGTTTCTGAGTCCCGACCATTGAAAGCTCAGGACTCAGGTTCAGTAATGAAAAAGCTTTGTCTTGGCTACACTGTGATCAGTGCTTTAGATATTGTGTTTCTGGAGATGACATTAGATTAGATTCAAGTAGAATAACATTGGTGCCTGAGTTATGGAGAACAAGCAATTTCCTGAAACCTTGACAAAAACTTAAACATGTTAGGAAACTTCACAGCTGAGTAGTCACTCATACTTCATATTCTGACAGAATAAATAAACAAAGATGTAACACAGACATGTAATGATGCTCCAGTTCAGGGTTTCAAAAGATTCAAGTCTATGATAGAGTCCACACCAGTATTTGGATATTACAATATTAGCAATCTGACTGTGGTCAGTGCAGATGGCAGCAGTTTTGGGTTTGGAGGAGCCTTAATGCAAACGACTGATGCCACTTTAAAGCCTGCAACTTTTATAGGATGTTAACAGAAAATGAAATGTTCCCAAATTGAGAAAGGATGTCTAGCATTTGTATGGGCTGTAATTGCGTTTTACATCTCTATTAGGCATTAACAATTTCTGGGTATAAACAGTTCACAGTATGTTGGTATTACTAATAAATTAATTTGGACAATATGCCTCCATATTTTCACCAATAGCTGATAATGTCAAAAAATTCAATGCAAAAACAGTCCATGTTCTTGAACTAAATGGTAGTGGCTAACATCCTATCCAGAAATCCAGTTACAAGAGGGTACAGTCAGATACTGAGTATAATTCAAGTATATTTGTGGTCATCATAATATCTAGGAGACTAGCGGTGTCCCATTGGATGGGCATCTTCAGAAAAGCAACTATAAAGATGTAGATATGTAGGCTGTAAATGGCTATATGTGTGATGGTTGTCCAAATATATGGAGACAGACAATTTGTTTACCAAATTAATGCTTTTTTGTGAGAACATAATTTTCAGAGCACAAGGATTTATTGTACTATGTTCTGATTATAGTGTCAAGTTTGTAAAGAGCAGAAGTTGTAAGACAAATCCACAATGATAGTCAAGGACTGACCAAGTGCAGAGAGAGAAAGAGATATCTAAAATGCGTTGTGGTCAGTGCTGTCATAACCAAACGTGTGTCTAATTACGTAAGTATAATACATTAGCAAGTTTGGGTCTAAGTCTCAATTATGTATCAAACACTATCTTGCTCAAAGTTCAGTCTATAATTAGGTCACCACTGCCATAAGTACCATAGCAACTAATTATGGCAGACTTTTGAGAACATAATAGGAAAACTTTCCTAGTAGTAGCAGTGGATGATTACTTAAAATAAAGTGAAAAATAAGGACTAAAACTAAATGAAAAAAATGTGTTATTGTATACTTTGGGAAGTCATCTATCCCAAGGAACTACCACATTGACAATATGCATCTAAGAGTTGATCCAGTTTCTGGCATTTGGGAACTTATATGGACAGTGACATACCTTTTGGCCAACATGTGCTTATTGTTGTAAGAAGGTCCTTCTATATTACACTGCTTATAAATAAAGGGATTGTGTCTAGATCTAGGGATGTCATTTTTCCCCTTTACTCAGGCTTCATTAGGCCAGTCACTGAATATAATGCATCCTTTGGCATGTATCTGTCCAGACACATGCAACAACTGGAATGCCCACAGATACACCTTACTAAAAAGATAAAAGGCATAAACTAAATGTTCTGCATGGCCTGACTCAAAGCCCTATCACTATGCTCAGTATTCTACAGACTGCTAAGAGGTGACCTGTGACTGACATACAAGCCATTCTCCAACCCATTACTTATAGATTTACTGCACATCAGAAAGCCAAATGGCATCATAAATACTCATTAGGATCTACACCTGTTCTGCAACATCAACAGAATGGTTTGGAGGGACAGTTGTATTTTGCAGAGGGTGTCACGGCTATGGAATAGACTCCTTATCCACATAAGATAAAGTTCATCTCTGCCCAGTTTTAAACTTAACTTATATCTATGGATGGGAAACTGAACATGTACCACAGAACTGCCCCTATACTATTAACAGACAGATGGAACTCATAATCTCTTTATCCCTTGCATGGGTCCCCTCAAATTATATATGATGTGATCCCAGTTAGTCTAATTAGGGGTAGTATAATTATCAGCCATGGGATGGGTAAGGCCAATATCTAAGCAACAGAGATAGGTTATTTTGAGAACAAAAAGGGAAAATGGCTAAGCTTAAACTAGCTTGCAAGGGCAGCTAGCCTAGTACTTACCTATGTATCTATGAACCTATAAATAGTCAACCTACATGCAATTTATTTTATTTACATTTTGTTGACTGGATTAGTTCCACTAGGCCAATGTCCTCATTTTATGGGAGACCCAAGGTGGTACACCACACTGACTGAAGGAAATGTGGTGATAACACTGGGGAACTTCCCCTTCTCTTTGGGGGACTATTTTTGAGGTGGTCACTTAGTGATACAAGTGGGCTGTCAGTGGTGATCACTAAACGTAAGAAGCAGGTTTTGAGAGGAGATAAGAAGAAGAGGGAAGAGTCAAACTGTATTTTAGAAGGAAAATATGCATTGTAATTGAATATCATGGCATTAGGGGGTGTGGATGACTGTCTTACAAAAACAGAGGAACTGGCAGCCATGCAGTGGTGATGGACAAAATATATTGCACTGAGGAGATGGCTGAAAGAAAGAAGTATGCTGTAAACAATGATATGCATCAAGAGGTGATATGCTAGTGAAGAAAGTGTTTTTAAGATTGTGCTCTATATTGGGCAGCAGGAAGATGGAGCAGATAGTGGTAAACCGATAGAGACTGACAGCAGTGTTACCAAACAATAAACTTATACAGCAGCAATAGCAGGTTCCAGTGGGAGACTGCAGAAAGAGGAATATGCCCATAGGTTCCTAGGATGATGTTAGGCTATTGGCCTGTAGCCCCTTATAAGCCTAGACAAGAATTTCACCCATGTTCCCTCAAAGTCAGCACCTGTTTCCCCTATCCAGCAGGGACACATGTGGGATCCCAGGAGTGTATTTTCTGTTTCCAATCCATTGGTCTAGGTTCCTCTTAAAGAGGGCTAGACAGTTCTTTTCGATTGGAAGCTAAAAGAAGTTCTTCCGATAGGAAGCTAAAAGAATATATATATATAATATACGAACACTTGTATAGCATTAGGAACAACAAGATGACTAATGCTTTAGCCAGGCGCCACTATGATAATATTGGCCATGAGTTTAAATTTAGGGTCATTGACCAGCAAGTGAGGGACATAAGAGGGGGATATGACTCGCTTAAACTAGAGAGAAAAGAACTTCTCTGGCAATTATGGACCAATGCAAATCAGAAACCAGGCATCAATGAAATGACCACGATTACATGCATTTTGAAGTTAAAGAACTTGGAGAGGTGAATTCTAATGTCAGGCGCAAGTGTTTGAGCTATGACATTTAGAAGATAATTACGTTACACGTAATAGAGTAAGGAGCATTGATCACGTCTAGTTTGAATTACTATATAGGGGGGGTGGAAGTTCACTTATAAGACACGACTGGTATATAACCTATACTGTTTTGTCACTACTTCCGCCTTCTACTGTCTTTTGCATTTTTAAACACTGGCCATTAGGAAATAGGGGTCAGTATTTTAATAGGCGTATACTCATTTTGAGGGCTTAACCTAATTAAAATAGTTGGTGTAGGGTACTTTCATCGAAAACCATCGATTGTATTATAATCTCTATGCCTACTGTCTAAGGGCAGTTTTGGTGGCACTGTGTAGCGTTACTACTTGTGTGCTATTAAGGTATTGGAAATGACTGGCAGGGAATACCTGAACCCACGATCATCCAAACACATGATTCTTAAAGGGGCTTTTAAATCCCTTATTAAGTAGAACGTTTTAACTTTATTTCCTAAAACCAAGTAAGTCGGTTTGGAACATTTGGTTCGTCATTCAATAGAATTGGCGAGGAAAGTTGGCACATTTAAATCTGTATCACATTCTGTACTTTATATTTTGTATTTTTTATATTTTATATTTTACATTTTAATATGGTATTTTTAATTATTTGTTATGAATAGTTGTGGTGGATTTTTAGGTATTGTTATATAGTAATGAAACAATTTGGTGGCTTGTTGTAACCATGCTCTATTACAAGAGGCGTGGTGAACAAGAAAGGAAATTACTTCACCATGGCAATGAATTCATCAATAAGGTGAAGGACCAGCCCACTAATTGTTTCACTTAAGTATTTAATGGTTGAATTCCTGTTGTTTATTGTTTTAGCTTCTGAGGAAGTTGAGGATATACAATCGACGAAAAGTGTATTGTTATTAATCGCACTTTAAGTTAATAAATTACTGGCGCTACTTGTGAAGAAGGCAACCTGTTCCTGGTTTTATTTATTGGTTGTTTTATGTTGATATTTCTTGGTTTGCAAAAATAATTTGTTTGCTTGATATAAGATGTAAAGATAAAAGGAAAGGGTGAATTTGCGATAAAGTGGAAAAGAACAGAGTGTGGACTACAGGTAAGGATACATATTCTGGTTCTGCGGCATTATTCAAAATGAAGAGATTAAAATATTTATAACAGTTGGGGTGACAGGGAGAGTTTTACTGTGTGATGTAAGAAAGGAGCAGAAGGTTTTAAGAATAGTACAAGCTTATATTAAATATATATATATATATATATATATATATATATATATATATATATATATATATATATATATATATATGAATATGAGTGAACATTTGAAAGGCCGACAAATGATAGCGGAGATCCCGCTATAGTGCGGGACTGGGAGATTCCCCATTCCTACACTGTAGTGTGATCTCGGAGTGAGAATATTTAAGTAGCAGGGGATGTGGAGGGCACAGCTCCCTACATAGGGGGTGCAGGTGACTTGTCCCCCTGCATTACACAGTTTTACTGTGTTTACAGATAGGTAAATGTTGCTATTTCAGGATATTGGTCTTTCGGAATGTCGATTATATGGTATCGGCCATATGAAAGTCAGCATTCTGAATGGTCGACATTCTGAAGTAGACCCATATATATATATATATATATATATATATATATATATATATATATATATAAGCTGCAAATATTATGTGATAGTAAATTTGTCTACTGTGGTACACTAATTATAATTTATAAATGTAAAAAATGATGCACACTGTTGCAAATAATGGTACAGAGAGGAAATATATTTAATAAGAGACAGAACTGAAATATAATAAAATAAGGAAATGTCTAGAAAGACTGACAGGAAAATTGAAGGAATTTAATCCCTTACAAAGGAGGGCAATGGTGGGAAGATCATATGATGATGAAGCTGTTTTTGGAATTCTAGCAAAGTGGTGTATGGTGTTGACTTTTCAGAACATGGGCTAAATTCTTGACTAGGAGTGTAAGGGCCTCAGGGACAATACCCTGCTAACTTCCTATGATCCATAAAAGTTTAAAAATATATACTTAAGAAGAGAAGGAGTAAGCAATGGAAGAAAGGGAAAATGGCACATGATAAACTAAAAGAAATTTGTGAAAGCATAGTGGTAAAAGGAGCAGAGGATGTCTTCAAGAAGAAAAAAGATATAAAAATATAATAAAAGAATGATATTTATATCAAATTATTATCAGACATGGATAAATTAAGAAACTTGCTTATTTTAGGAAAAGAATTGGGATATAATGATAGCAAAAATGAATGCAATGAAGGATGAAAAAAAGAGCAGTTAAAATATAAAGAGCAGGAAATTACTGATATAGTTGATAGATATGCACAGAATGCAAATGAGAAAAAGAGGGATGCATGAAAAGCAAATTAAATGAAAAAGAAGTTACTGGAAAAAATGGAAAAAAATCAGGTGGAAAGAGATGTTGCCATAAAGGAATATAAAGAAGTTGAAAAAGAATTAGGAGGAAAGAGTTAGATGTTAATATAAAATTATGTGAAAAAGAATCTTCACCAAGTCCGCATGAATTAGGGTATTTTTTAAATAAAGATATGCCAGATAATGAAAAGGATATTTTTTTCTAGAAATATTGAATGGAAGGATGCCAGAAGGTATAAAAAAAAAAAGAAAAGAAAAGATTTGTAAGGAGGTTATTTATATTGAAAAATGGGAAATGGAAGAAATAAAGAGAATGGAAACCACTTACATTGGGAAATACAGACTATAAAATATTTTGGAGATTATTCAGAAAGTATAATGGATGCCATGAAATGAAAACTAGATGAAAGGCTCTATGGGGTTAAAGTGTAACAAGTAAATGAAATGCTAATGATGGTTAAATAAGTAGCTGAGTGTATAGCTTAGAGGAAGGAGAAGATAAAGTAGCATATGGAATGCATATAAGGCATTTGACAGTACTGATCATGGGAAAATATCAAATGTTTTAAAAGAATATGAGGTAGGAGAAAAAATAAGAAGAGTAGTAAAGACAAGTTATGAAAAGTCTTATGTGTCTGTGATGGTGAATGGATGAAACGAGGAAAAGATAACACATGGAAGAGGGATAAAGCAAGGTTTTCCACTGAATCTGAGATTGTGATAGTAATGCTGGCAGTTATACAGGTATGTATATCTGAGCCAAAGGATGGTGGCTCAGAAGTTAATGGGAGAATAAAGCTACCATTAATGGTAGCCTGTGCAGCTGATTTAGTTTTGGTAGTCAACAATAAACAGAAAGAGAGAATTTTAAGAACAGACCAAATTTGGGGTGTAGAAGGATTGCCATTAAAGAAGTAAAAAAAAGGAGTTCAGAGAAATGGCAAGAATGGCAGGAGTGTATTTTACCTGAAGTGAAATTGATGTTCTATGGGTTATGTTTGGATGGGAATAAATAGAACTAGAACAAATGAGAAAGTTAAAAAAAATGGAAATGTGACAGATTGGTAAATGGTGTTTAAGTTGACCTTAACAAAAAGGGAATATACTACATAAAATACATATAATTTAGGAAAGTGTAAGTGTAATTTATTCATAATCCACAGAACTGAGATTGTACATAATCCAAACTGACAGTGGAGGTGCAAAAGGAAGAAATGAAATACATTTTATCAACTTAATTCCCTAAAGTTACAGTTTATCCAAGCAGGAATGCTATTATAACATTGTTAACTAATAGTAAGTTGTCGCAGAAAACAAACCCTATATGTCCTCTTTCTGTAACAGTTACTTCATAAGGCCAAGAAATAAGGCATTATACATGGTATCAAGATCTGTGATGGATCCAGACTGACCATGACGTACTAACAGAAAAGTATGCTTAGCGACTGTGCAAACCTAAATTTATTTATTTATTTAAATGTTTGACCGGGAGTGTCCGACTGGACATAGGTCCATTTTCAGCGGAGGCCCGGGGAGAAAAGCTCCACAGTTAAAATAAACAGACAGTAGTTACTTTGGATTACATAGCGATTTACAATTTGATTAACATAGCAATTAATTACAAAACATATTTACAGATGAAGAACATAGTACATCAGTAGACAACTAGAAATATTTTCTATGTTAATGAAAAATATGGATTGCTATACAGTAATGTCAAATGCTTATGATACTGCATATTTTCAAAATGAGAAATATATGCATATAGATGTTTTACTCTGCAAATCTGTATAATATATTAGTTCATAAGAAAAAAATAATTTTGTTCTTGGGAGGGAAATGTAGTAATATCAGATCATCATGTTGATCTGTGTGATTATTGATAGAGTAGTCATGTTTACATAGAATCCATGTGCAATGATGTTAACTTGATAAGATGTACATGTTATGTTATGGTGTACAAAAATGTGTAACTGATATGGAAAAATAAAAGCAACAAACTTATACACACTATGTCTTGACTCCTGGGGGATGTGTTCTGAAATATAGTAAGGAACGTGACAACATTGTATTAGCCTCAATGTCTTCATCTGTGCCTCTATCCACCAACCTCAAAACCATCTCATATTCTCAGAAACTCTACACCCTCTTACCTTAGTATATACTGCTTGGCATAAAAGCTTCTGATATTCCACCAGCAACAAAATGGCAGGTAATACAGTAATTAGAATATTAACAGATTTTTTCTACCTGCACCTGTTTTGTTCTTGGAAAAGTAACCTTTAAATATTCTCTTTACCGCATAAAAACTATATCAGTTGGATTAAAATCAGTCTACATATGAACGTCATTACATATACAAGAAACATTCAGCTCTGTATTGTAGTTCATAAGTCTGCCCCAAGTGTTACTTTGAAAAGACTGAATGAGAAAGAGAGAAAGAGAGAGAGAATGCAGGTAGAATGTGTTTGTGTGTGGGCGTGTGTGTGGGCGTGTGTGTGTGTGTGTGTGTGTGTGTGTGTGTGTGTGTGTGTGTGTGTGTGTGTGTATGTGTGTGTATTTGTGTGTGTGAGATTCTGTAGCTGTAGCAGATTAGGTCATTTCCTACTATAAATGTAAATGGTTTGCATGATATGTTGGAGTCAATGTTCATTTACCTGACATGGTAACACCTCAAGAGAATGATTAAACACTTAATTAGAAAATAAACCATAGTACACAAGCTATGTGGGAAGATTACTTAAATCCAGAGAAGGGAAACTGGAGGTTAGAATTTGTAAAATGCTAGTCCATCTAAACAAGTAATTATGATGACATTTGCAATAATTTTCTACAGTAAGTCTCTCACATTAATTAGTTAAGGGAGATTTCATTAAAGGAAAAAATGCTGCAGAAATCTGTTTTATAAGACTGGGAATTTAATTGTGGAAAATCTGTAGTTGGAAAAGTCACTGTGAGAAAAATTAACTGCAGAGAATTGTCTGCATTAAGAGTAGACTATTAAGTGGATATCAGATATTCAACTTCTGACATGAGATGCAGTTGCAGTCTCCTAAATATGATCACAGTACAATCTTGCAAATGTTGCAAATATTTTATAATTGCACACAGTCCCCAGGATTCATGAAGCTTGCGCCATGTACCAGAGTAGCGTTGGTGATCTAGCACCAAATTTGACCGTTGAGCGATTCAGGTAAGAGCTGTTTCCACGTGCACTACCAGCACACGCCAGAGCTGCACAGCTCCCGGAGCATGTATGCTAATTACCCCATGCGCAGCAGTGTAGCATGCAAATGAAGGTATATAGAGATTCATGAAGTTGTACAGGTGTAGCGTAAGCATGTAGAAATGTAAACCAAAAAGAGGAGAAGACGAGTGTTCAGACCTAGGGTAACCTACCAGGGGCTACATGATCTGGAGATAGTAGAGCATTACAGGGTGGACAGGAACATCATACAGCAATTTGGTGAGCTGTGCCGGCCATGCCTCAGAGCCAGAAGTAACAGAGGTGAGCCCATCCCAGCAGACACGAAGGTATGTGTAAGCTTGAGAATACTAGCCGCAGGTACCTTACAAAGGCCAACTGGGGATATCATGGGGATCTCACAGGCATCAGCATCCAGGGTACTCCACCAGTTCCTGGATGCCATGTTACCACATGCCAATGATCACATACACTTTCCCTGAATGCAGGAGGAGTTAGCCAGCAATACGCATCTCTTCCACCATGTGTTGGACTACCCGGGGTTACTGGGTGCAATAGACTGCACACACATACACATCAAGTCACCACCCGGCGAGCAGGGTAGGCGCTACATAAACTGCAAGGGATTCTCCTCCATCAACTGCCAGGTTGTGTGCAATGCCCAGGGCATTATCATGGATGTGTGTGCTGGCAGTCCTGGAAGCTATCACGACTCCCACATCTGGCATGCCTAACAGCTGTATCAGGTATTTGCCAGGGGGGACAACCCATATGGCCACCTGGTGGGAGATGCTGGCTATGCACTGGAACCATGGATGATGACACCCATCAGAATTTCACACACAGCCACGCAAGAATGCCATAATGAGGCACATGCAGAAACCAGAATCATCATAGAGCACATGTTTGGGATGCTGAAATCACAGCTCAGTTGCTTGGACATATCTGGTGGACCTTGCAGTAGTCTCCAGGAATGTGTGCCCACATCTTCATAGTATGTGCCATGCTACACAATATGATCCTGCGGAAACAGCTGCAGCAGGGACAGAATGGTGAAGACCCTCACAGCCCACCACCATTGCCAAGGGACTCGCAGGCATAGAGGTACTCAGACCATGAACACCCTGTGCTAGCCCCAGTAAGCAGACAGAGGCATGCCCAGTATGCCCATGCCTTGGCAAAGAGGGAACATATAGCACACACACTGACAGTGTAGGCACTCATGGACTGAAATCCTTTTCCACCAGCATGCACAGCAAACATGGATGGCACACACACACACACGTCCACCTGTAAATTGTCATGTATAGGTGGTCTACTGTGTGCATCCTACATAGGTAGCCCTCAACTATTGTACACACAACCACCATTGGCACAAGGTAAGTCAATACCTGAAGAGTATATTAAGCTATCAGCATGTGTCCATACTGTATGTACAGGTTCACAGATACATAGGTAAGTACATGCCCAACAGGGTGAAGCCACTTATAAGCATAGGCAAAACGTGTCTGCTGTTGTCACCCCATTGATCAACTTACTGTCCCTCTGTGGAGTAGAGCCACTTGTGGGTTCCCTGTGGTGTAGCTACTGTTCACCACCCACTCTGCAAGGATTCCCCGGAGTGTCAGTGAGGGGTTTTGTATAATGTAATCAGGGATGTAGTTCCAAATAATGAAGAGTATCCCTGACAGGAATCTTCACAGATGTGTACATGTTACATAGTATACCTTAAACACAGCTTGCATATATAGGTAGTTCTCCACAGAATAATAAACATGTGGAACACACAACCGCTGAAATGTGCGTTCATCAGCCTTGCACTACAAGTGCCTGCTCTAAGAGGTAAGATATCACTGCCAGGATTAGAACACGCAACCATGTACACATTCATCACAATAACATACCAGTAAGCTACCTGAGATGTACCAATGGCAGTCATGTATACTGACAGGATAAACCACAAAAGGTAGGAATGTGTTGAAATAGAACAAACCAGTAAGTACACAATGAAAGGTGTATGTTTTATAGATATATATATCTATATATATATATATATATATATATATATATATATATATATATATATATACATATACATATATATATAAAATATATATCGATATATGGGTATATACATATATATGTAGATATATAGATAGGTTAACATCATCTACATAACCATGGAGGTACATATAAATGGGATACCTACCACATACCAACTGCTTTACATACCGATGCACGTAATCCAGAGGCTTAAGATCCGAAAGAATACAGTACCAAAACACAAGATGCACGAGGTGTAATCTCATGATGTTAATGGACAGTTAGTCAGTGCTTCTGGTGTTACAGTTTGGGTAGGTTACTGTGTGTACGTGTGTTTCTTATGGCTGTATTGTGTGTAAGTGTGTATTCTGTGTGTGGTGTGTGTTCTTGGGGGACTGTAATGTGTGGTTGTGGGTTAGTTTTGTGCATCTGTTTGCGTGACCTAGGATGTAGAATATTAAAGTAGGGGGTCGTGTGTGGGGTGCAAACACCTACATGGGGTGTGTAAGGGGGCTTGGCCACCTGCTCATATGTAGTGTAGGATAATTTGTTTGGATGTGTTGGGTAACAATGTGTCTGTGTGCATGTGGGTGTTCCATGTCCATGTTACCTTCATGAGTTACTGTCGATGGCTGTGATGTGGGATATGGGAATCTGTTCTTGGGACTGCGTGCGTCGGAACAATGTGGTTTTGGGATTCCATAGGTCTCCCATATACAGTGGTTGAAGTGTTCACATATTTGTATAACATAGACCATAGCAATCACACATTCTGCCACTACCAACCTTTATGAACAAAGGATATGGAGAGTATATGCCTATACACCATTACAAATATGTGCTATAGACATGAGCCAATGATAGTGTTACCACCTGTTCCATTTTGCGAGGGACACTCCCTCTTTGGGTGGTTGTGTCCTGACCAAATATATTAAATGTTGCAAATGTCCTGGGATTGTAGGACATAATTATGTCCCATATGTACTGTAATAGTTGCATACAATAGTTATTTCTGTATCTAAAGTACCTACATGGTACAGGAAACTGGATAAGCTACTAAACTGCTACAAGAATAAGCTTATAGTTAGGCAAGATAGGAAATCTCTATCCCTTGATTTTACAGGGTTTGTGTCGGCCTGTAAAATCAGATGTGTGTCCCAAAAAGGACCCACTATGGACATATGAAAAGGTGGCAACCCTAGCCAAAGAGGGTCAGTCACCTACACAACTATAATGACTGCAAATACCTATGACAGTAATACACAGCTATCATGTAGCAACACGTTATTACATTCAGATGTATTACCAAAGGGATTCAAGGACTAACATCACCTGCATGTTATACAGGAACCACATAACAGTGCCTTAATGGATCAGCCTGCAAATAACATTGTATTAGTCCACAAAAGGATAAGTGTTCAAATAGGGAAGGAACCCTCACGCACATAGCGATTATGTATAAAAGCAGTTCCTACACACCTGCATTTGCTAAGCACACCCACCAACATCACCCCCACACCCAAATATATTACAATACAAACTGTAATAACATCATAAATCATTCACACACTGTACGACATCTGCAGAAGCCTTAACATACCTTGTCAGAGATACACTAACATGGCCCTATGTGAAATAGCGGCTGTTATACAATGGAACAGCTGCTGATGTAATAGGGTTTGTTTGCACTAATCCCATTTCAGAGGGTTGTGACTACACCAGGATGTGTTAGCAATTAGTGAGTAACAGCACAGTATGCTACACTTGTACACCAAATTAAGGATGTCTGGTGAGCACACTGTACACCACATAACAGTTCATGCATAGCCATATGGCCTTGAGCTGGCCAAACATCCTTGCCAGACTTAAACATCTGCAGAAGTATCAGGTACAAACAAACCCTACATAAATAGCACTGTTCTGAAATATAACAGCTGTACTCACATGTAGAACTAAATCATCCAGCCATTACCCACAGTCCACGGGAGTCATGAAGCTAATAAATCTCTGTGTGTCTCCATATAGCTGTTGAAATATATCGCAATAACACATCTAGGCCGTCTCCCTCTAAAGTAAGACAAACGGACAATGCCAAAAAGGAGTACTCACTTATACACCACTGTTGCCATGGCATCGGCTAATGAAGTAGCTGCACAGCTGATGTGCATCCGATTAACTACTTTGGAACAGCAATTGGTGAACAGGATACCACATGTTACCGATATGTAACTAGAAAAAGATGTGTTATCACACATTCAAACCATCCATATATACCAACGGAACATTACAAAGAACATTGAAACACAAACCGATAAGGATTGAGTCAACTGTTAACGATACCTCGGGTTACTAATAAGGTATGTAGAACAGTCAGTATGTCTGTGTATGTAGTACTATTCTGTAGTATTTAAAGTGCACGCAATCCATATAGTGGAAACAGTTATCTTGTAGTGATGTATTGCTGAGCATAGTAATACTTGTAGCATTTGTGTGTACTCCTGTAGCTCACAAGGCAAACACTGCATACACCACAAGGGATGCTATATAAGGGCTTTGAACAGAAATACTCCTCACCAGCCAACGTCAGTGGCAGGGCTGGTCCAACAAGTATTTGCTATAACAGGGGATAGTATATGTTGATATATTGTAACTGTAGCCATATGTATGGGTGTAATACAGAGAATAACATGTGGAAGGTTGGGTTACTGTACAAGTATGTTTTGCATTGTGCCATATTGTGCCAATAACTGTGTAATGTACAGTATTGTGATATGTATTACAAGCTACAAAGTATTACTGTAATGGTAGGCAAACATTAGTTATGTCAATTGGCAATTACAATACACAATAACAGGATACATGTGTATTTTAGTGAGTCAACAGTTTATCAGCATGATAGCAAAGTAAAATGGAAAGCTTTTTAACTATACATGCACATAAGACATGTAGTATGTGCAAAGGTAGGTACTAGGCTGTCTTACCAAGGGTATCTGTAAGCCTAGCTAGCATGTGTTGTCTTTCACCACCCCCATAGGTTGGTTTCCTGTGCCTCTGAATGGCAGAGCCAATCGTTCCCTGTGACTCCGTCCAGCAGAGCCACTGCAGTGTTCCCCGGGTACATGTCTGTCTCCCATCCACACATCAAGGTTTCCCTTGAAGAGTGCTCATGAGGAGCCCTGCCTGATGTACATTGGAATCACATTCCAAAGCATAGGGAGTGTCTGGGTCAGGAATCTATCCATCCAGCACGTCCTACCCATCATTGTGATTAGGTGTATATCCCTAGAGCATGTGGCTCTCAGGAGCTTCTGTTTAGGTGGAGCATATCCAGCAATACAGAGTTGGACATGGGCCTTGTATGTCAAGCAGAGATCACCTGTGAGTATGCGGTATGCAACTGAGTACAGCTGGAGTTTCGTAGGTTGGGCTGCATAGGTCATCTGTTTGAGGTCAGTAATCCTCTTGGTGTGGTACTGGTGTGGTCTTCCAAGCTGTTACAGTTGTCTTGTAAAGTATATCCCAAATGGGGTGTTGTATCATTTAATGGGTCTGTTATGACATGTGTAGAGTCACAAAGGCCCCTCTGATCTGGATGCAAACCAATTAGAGATTAGGGGGGCCATGTAGATGGATATTCTAACCACCTTGTCATTATGGGTATTGAAGGAGAGATTGCTATCTACTGGTGTTTTCAGATCCCATATTACCTTTTTTGTATGTAGGGGACTAGCACCTATGTGGTAGTCTGCGGGTAATTAGTTATATCCAAAGGGGATGACTATGCACTTTTAGGCATTCAGCTTGATGCCATGATATTAACATCGGGTATCTGTCTCAGTGTGACCCTTCCAGAGGGTGTCTGTAACAGCTGAAGAAACAATTATGTCATCTGCAAACCTTTTCAGTCAAAGCCCTCCTGTGCTTGTCTGTACATCAGAGAAGTATATACCAAACATGAGGGGTCCTAGGACTGAGCCCTGGGAAATAGCAGTTGTAACTGGTATACAGTCGGACCTAGGGTATGCAACTCTCACTGTGTGTGTTCTGTCCGTGAGCCTCTTTGCAAACCATCACCTGACATAGGGGTTAATGTTCAGGTGGATGGGTATGTTGATAATGCCAGAAGGAGGAATGGTGTTGAAAGCCTATGAGAGATTTAGGTAGGCTGTGTGGACCTCCTTACCCTCATCTAATGCCTTGATATCTGTCTCTAAGAAGTCCACCAGGTTTAGGAGGCATGGTTAGGCCTTAACAATGCCAAACAGGGAGGGGTCAAAGGTTGGGAGGTACCCAATGTCTCTGTGACAGTGATCCATGATGTGCACCATAGCCTTGCAGACCAGGCTAGTCAGGCCTATAGGGAAATAGGTCCCGTGGTCCATTGTGGCGCCACCTTTGCAGAGTGGGATAACTGTTGCTGTACGCCATTCAGGGGGCATTTTGCCCAATGTGAGGCTATTACTGAACATGGTGCATAGGTGAGGAGACAGTACGATCCGAAGTTTGTGTAAAATGCAGCCTAAGATGTCCGGTCCCATAGATGCTGTGATATTGGCTATAGTGTGTGCAGCTTTGAGAGGGATCTGCCAGGATGTTGCCAATATCAATTGTTTCTGTAATGTTCATGCCTTTGTCCTGTAACTCAGAGCAGATCTAGTTGTTGACATCAAGGCTTTGTGGTTGTTGTTGGTATTAGGGTCATTATAGTTTTCGTAGCTAGCTTTGGAGGATCTTATAAGAGATCTCACCTTCTTACTGAGGGTGGCCAGGGATCTCCTCCATGCATGGTATTGTACCCTCATTTGCAACAGTGTCTTCCTCCTGTAGTACAATATGTTTATGGCAGGGGACCACTAGATTGGTTTAGTTAAATATGAGTATAGCGTCCTGGTTCTGTTTGGGATAGCACAAGCCATGCACTCCTGTAAGTGCTTATAGAGTGCATTTGTGTAGGATTTAGCAGTTGTAACAGTACTTTCCATCTGCATGGGTGTCATGACGTCCATCACGTCTGCCTTAAGAAGCATGTAGTTGGCCTTGTAGACATATTATACTGTAGTTCCCTTAATGGGGGGTAGGTGCGGGATGTGGATATCAACGGTGCTCAGCACATGGTGTGATCGGACCAACAAAGAGTTGGCTTCATGTGTGGAGCACCAGTCACACATGTTGGTAATGACTTGGTCTAGGATATTGTTGCCCCTAGTGGTTGTGTGGATATGCTGAGTCAGGGCATTGTTGTTTATGAATTCCAGAAAGCATTGAGCTAATATGTTGGTACACAAGTAGTTTTCCCAGTTAATGGTGGGGTAGATACAGTGAGGCTTATGTGATGAGTGTGGTGTTGTACGACTGTGTACCTTCTCCACATGACCATCAGGGTCAGGCTTGGTAGGAGAAACCTTTACCTCCAGTTTGGCTAGATGAGTGCATCTCTCACAGGTTGTAGTGTTGAGTGGTAGGCAGAGAGGCTTGTCTGTCTACATGAGCAATGTGTGATGTCCAGATTCATCAGATAGACAGGTGAGAACACTGGCAGTTGACTCTTGGACAAGCCTGAATATAGAACTTCATTCACCTAGATAAGTTAGGAAAGTGAGTACAAGAGCTTCATTACTCTACACAAGTGAGAATTGTATGTACAAAACCTGTGCACCCTTACCTGTAGGTGATGTGGAAGATTGAGTGCTATAGTAATTATTAGCTTACGTACTGTTTACAAGTCCTGAACAAGTGCTTAGCATGAATAAGCAATCCAGATAGGGTCTTGGATAATACAAAAACACACGGCCCCCTACCCCAACAGGTACACAAGCATATATCCATGTACACCACAGGGCCCCTGTACCCACAACTATGCAGGTACAAGATGCACTCAGTCTGATTGGGTACTGCCCACATCACAGGTTGTATCATACACATATGGCAAAACAAGATGCTCGCCACATACACATCATGTAAAACATAGCTCCATGTCGGGTTGTGTACACACTGAATGGTGCACACCAACAGGTATCACAACCCACAAAGGTGGAGACACCACCGATAATGGAAAGTACTGCACTACTACCCTGCTGAATCTGGTCTGGAAGGACATGAACCTTGATCACTTAAGTGATGTCAGCAGTACAGATGTAGATGACAGTATGGTTGATGTTACACTGCATATCATAACCTTGTCAGGTCATAGGACATCATCACCCGTACTGTGTACTACCTACGCGCCGTATACTAGATATACATTCCTATGTCACAGGAGTGTTTTGCAACAGGACTGCTGGCAGAAACAACACTACAGAGGGTGTCTGAACATTCCTAAAGTGAACAGCACCTCCACCATTGTATGCACCGTTGTCAACACATATGGCAATAATATGTTGCAGTGGCAGCTTCAGTATGGTCAGGGTTAATGAATTCTATTCTCCCTCATTGTAGTCCATACCTCACAGACAAACAGAAGGCATCTGCCTATTGAAGTATGCGAATGACTATGAACTAGGAGCAATAGCTGACTCACATTGTCACCCCAATGTTAATAACCCTGTACCCATGAACTACCACCTAGGCAGCGGTCATCATAATGGACACTTGTGTATGAGGGATGCAGCTTGGCAGTTGTCCTTCCTGTGATAGCTACATCACCACACCTGTCAGGGAGTCATATGTGGCAACCCTAATAACAATAATAGGGTGCCATTCATGAATATAGAGATCATGGTCCAGCCATACAGAACACTCAAGTGACCCATATCAGATCACATATTTCCTTTAAGTGGTATTGGCCATGTGCAGATGGCCTACACAAGCCTTCCCATTCCCCATCTCCACTATGTAGCATGATGCATACCCTGCATAAATCCATGTCCAACCCGGTGATGTCGGACATGCTACACGTACTCATCCTGATCTCGAACACATACTTCATGGACATCCACCTACCACATGCTGGACAGATCATTGTCCCATACACTTGACATAGTCCTACCACACTATCCATTCCTGTCTGTCAAAGCTGCACATCACTCCCCTCTCAGACATGGTGTGATGACCGCATGGTAATGCATGTTATATGTGTCATTAACCATGTGGATCAGTAATGTGGCACTGCTTCACCTGGCCCCACAGACCCAACTGTCGGCTACTGCCAGGTAACCTTTCATCCTAGATGCATACATGGCCCATGGCATATAGCCCACTAGTTGACTTTGACTGTACATGCCATAATTGATATCCATCCCTGCAAATACCATCTGGCTAGCCAGTGACCCATGTGTATCATATGTGCAACATAGGTGATACATGGCAGGATGTTGAATCACTGTACAGTGCCGTGTAGATGTATATGGCAGAACACATACATGTAAAACCTTATGTGAGCATGTCTGCAGGGTCAAAGGTCATGTCTGTTAAGGCAGTGTAAGTCCTTATATGTGACATATACACTGCATCAAGGTCAGCTGCACTAATGTGGACACATCCAGCCATGTGCTGATAGTCAAGAACACCAGTACAGGCAAACAGACATGCCCACATCAAAACAGCAACCACATGGAGTATGAGCAATGTAATCAGGTGACACATACACACACACACACACACACACACACACACACACACACACACACACACACACACACACACACATATACGGTGATAATATCCACTCCACGTTGAGTGTCACATGTGTGTGACACAAACACGTCAGTGTCACGTAGGTTTGCAAATACAACTATTTGAAATGAATTAATGAGATACACATGTGTGTTCAGCTGTAGCTCTGTATGTCTCTGAGATACTGTGGCCTGTCTCCATCATTATGTCTTCCAGGTATGCCGCGTGCAAGGCTTCCCCCTTTTACACACCTGGAGGATGAGACCCTCATCCCATACCTACTCGATAATCACGACCTCCTGTTCAGCCATGTGCCACAGGATGCACAGCAGTGGGATGCCCTGTGGGTGGCCACAGCAGCACATACCAGCAGGTGCACAGACACTGTATAGACCTCATTAGATGGGAGAAACAGCGTGTGAATGCAATTGCCAGGGAACAAGGTGCAACAGATAGTGGACCACCAACCCAGCCCCTACTCACACGTACCGAGAAGCTACTGGCCAACCTGGGGACACCTGCAGAACCACATCCACAAGTCTTAGCCAATATTGTGGAGGTGGGTGTCTTTAAACTACTGAGCCTGGTGTTGCCTGGTAAGTCAGTACTGCACCTATAACAATTATATTCCATATAGCTGCATGTGTCACTGTACAATATGTAATGTAACATCATATGCAAAGCATGTATACACACATGCTGTATACTATAGTATGCAACTCTTTGTATGCACACATGTGCATACACCATAGTATAGTCTAATGTACTGATGTATGTGTTATGCACATGGCTCCCTGTAGCCTTTATACAGGGGTGGATTATGCTCATACTTCTGTGTTACTCCAACTTAGGTACCTTTGGCGTTCCGCTGTGACAGCAGCCCATTGCAGGTGAGAGTGTTATTATTTATCAGGAACCATAATGCACAAATCTATCTGCCATGTGGCCATTCACAACATGTACACATAATGTATGGTCCTGTCACAATATACAGGTCGGACCTGCAATGCATCACAATGACTATCCATGTGCCACACTTGCAAACTATGTGAATCCACCAACATGAATCCTCACAAACTTTATTGCCATATGTGTTGACAGATGTGCATACAATGGTGGAGGTGCTGTTCACTTTAGGAATGTACACCAGATCTGATCTACACATGTGGTGAATACAAACAGTACTAAAGAGTGGGCTGGAGTATGACAAGCTCACAGGTTTAACTGGTGTGGATCATAGCCCTGCTATGAATGTCACACAATGTGATGTGCTATCTTGATATCTCTTTGATATCTATTGGCCTGGCTGCTACACTGCTTACATAACCTGAAAACATATCCCACATACCACCCTTTATTTGCATAACCCTGTTGTCAGTGGAGCATATATGTCATATGGGAAAACACAGACATGTGAAATAGATGTCCATCACTATAATTTGAACAACACATGTACACACATGTCCATGGAGGATGGCCAGAGATATGGAGCAACACACAAAGTAGATGTATTGTGCTTGTGTGTACACCCTGTCGTACAATGGCTACACATGGTTCGGCCATGGCCTTTGTATAATGGTCATAATGTAGATGTGGAACACTAGACATCCTACAGGCCTGTGCACATCTTGTGTAGGTGTAAAATCAATCCACCACATAGGATGTGTTGAACATCTTGAGGGTGTTGCAACATGACAGCAGTCACTTGTACAGTATCCACATCAGGCCACAGATACAGTACATTCCCATTGCTGGTGATGGACATAAATGCCATACTAGCTCCTTGTGTGTGTGTGTGTGTGTGTGTGTGTGTGTGTGTGTGTGTGTGTGTGTGTGTGTGTGTGTGTGTGTGTGTGTGTGTGGTACACAGATGTCATGTGGGACATGGTGTACCGACATGTTCGCCATGTCTGCCCATAGTTGACAGGCTGCAGCAATATGGTTGCAGATGTGCAGGGGTGCCATCCGTATACACATCAGTGACTTGTGTCACAACTTCCACATCATGGTTTAGTGTGCGTACACCTCAGTGACGTGGGTCACATTCCACAGTATATATGTATTGTATCTGAACACAATCATGGCTATGAACCCTGTCTGTAACTCACACTGTATAGCACTAGAGACGCCTCACGATTCCCTACAATGGCCATGCACATCAGCTAAATTTGCAGTATATCTGTAGGGTGGACAGACAACACTGAATTGGTACACCGTTGCCCCATTGTATATTCGACAGGACACCATTGTGTTAAACATGTATGTATGTCATTGTACATGTCAGCAGATTACATGTCATACTACATGTGATTATCAAGGTCATATGCCACACATCAGGCAGGTGTACTGTTAACGTGTGCTGGTCCACGTGGTCTAACACAGGGATGTATGCTAACCACTACTATGATTGTGTAATTTGCATGCCGTCTGCTATCACACATGCATGCTGTTGTGTGCAACCTAGGGATGTATGATAACTACCACTATTATTGTCTGCGCTGCATGCTGTCTGCCGTATCACATGCATGTTGTATGCCTTCTGTCATATCACATCCATGTGTGTGTGTGTGTGTGTGTGTGTGTGTGTGTGTGTGTGTGTGTGTGTCTATTGTATAGATTGTAATGTACTGTTCTTGTCTGCCCTCACAGGTGATGTAGGTGCATTGCCCTCTTGCGGTACATCAGATGTTAGTGTCCCCACAGACTCTAGCAGTGATGATGAACGTATGATTGGGTCACCGGCAGATTTGGCAGGGGCTGAAACTGTGTCATTGGTTGCCATTCCATCTATATCCACCTCATCCCCGCACACAGATCCCATACCTGCACATACCCAATCACCAGTGGCCACAGAGGAAGGACAGTTGGCACATGATAGCTTGGAACAGGAAAGTGTGCGGGCTATGGAAGGTGTGCCTGCACACCATGGTGTCAGCCAAACTACTGTTGGTGCCCCACACAGGCAAATGGCCAGTGCTGCTCATAGGAGGACCTCTGGCCAACATGCTCCTGCATGACAGAGCACAGCAGCTGGTGTCACCAGATGCATGTTTCAGGTTGTAATGGAGGCACAGGCACATGCTGAATGGTGCAACAGAGAAGATCAGAGACTACAGAGGGCTGCTGTCTGTTCTTTAAACAACAGCATCCAGGCAATGGTAAATGCTCAACAGCAGATTGCTGATGCTTTGGATAGAGGGTTGAGTGACATGGTTGGACTCCTTGACCATGGCATGACAATCCAAGTGTGTGAGCTGTCTGTGTTGGAACATCTGGTAGGAGTGTGGTGTCGGGCATGTGAACGAAGGCCTGCTACATCAACTGTGTCAGGTCTACGTGTATGAGCTACCTCACACGCCCATTCCCATAGTGGCGATAGCAGCAGCAGTACATCAGGTGCTGTGCTGTCCACACCACGACACAGCAGGCCATGTGCACATAGCCCGGGACGGTCCCAACAAGGACACAGTTCCAGTGGACTAGTGACATCAGACAGTACCCAATCTGCACCTCTGTCTGGTTGTGCCCGTGCAACCCCTGGCAGGCACAGGTCACATGTCTGTGGCCGGACACTGTGAACTGTAAAACCAAGCCTGTACAGTCTGCAGCTGTCAATAATACCCCTGTGTAGGCCAGACACATGGGAGGACAGTGTGCAGACATACATGCACACACTGGACACATATGTAGGGCACCGAAACACACACATGCATAACATTCACACACGCCCAATTAGATCAACAGCCCAAACCCACACACATGATGTCATCCAATGGTGCAGCCTAGGCCTCTGGCAAACATTAACACCCTGTTCATATGATGATGCCTGTGCCACATCCCTGACATCCACACCATCGGTGCAAGGACATGCTCATAAGGTCTGATGCACAGGGTGAACAGACTAGGATGATATGTGTAGTTTACAAATGTTGAGGACTCTTGACAGTCAGCAGATATACCATGTAGTATAGGTGTACAATACTGTTAACAGTATGAGTCTTGTGTAACAGTGCAGCCTAAGCCTCCGGCAAACATTAACACCCTGTGCATATGATGATGCCTGTGCCGCATCCTTGGCACCCACACCATCGGTGCAGGGACATGCTCATATGGTCTGATGCACAGGGTGAACAGACTAGGATGATATGTGTAGTTTCCAAATGTTGAGGACTGTTGACAGTCAGCAGATATACCATGTAGTACAGGTGTACAATACTGTACCCAGTATGTGTCTTGTGTAACAGCAGTTCAGCCTAGGCATCCGGCAAACATTAACACCCTGTGCATATGATGATGCCTGTGCTGCATCCCTGACATCCACACCATTGGTGCAGGGACATGCACATAAGGTCTGATGCACAGGCTGAACAGATTAGGATGATATGTGTAGTTTACAAATGTTGAGGACTGTTGACAGTCAGCAGATATATTATGCAGTACAGGTGTACAATACTAACAGTATGTTTCTTGTGTAACAACAGTAAATGCATGTTGGTCATGATGTTCTGCTGTCCTTCTTCAGGTCTAATTGCACTTGCCGGTGGAAGTCAGTGTTTGCAGTTAAGTGTCCCATATGTCAATGTGGACTACTCATACGTATGTATGAATATACCAGCATGCATCGTGTAGCTGCCACATACCAGTGAGAATGGCCCATGTTACAAACATGTCTACTGTTCCAAGAGCATGATAGCTGTGTATTAAGCTACTGTGGCCACAGACGTGACATCCATAAAGGGTGAAATCACAGGTACAGTTACATGGAGTGGTGAGGTAAGAGAGTGGCCTAGCTGATTACAAGGGTAGAGTCCAGTGGGAAGTGTGATGCCAAAACACAACTACACCCACACACTCGGGTATTGACACACATGTATTCAGTGACACTGTAACACACACACACACACACACACACACACACACACACACACACACACACACACACACACACACATGCACACACACATGCACACACATGCACACACACACACACACACACACACACACACACACACACACACACACACACACACACACACACTCATGGCTTCACCGACTCAGTAACACACACTCACACACAGTTGCTACTGGTTGGATGAGGACCCCAGCCTATAGGTTCATAGGTTCATAGGTTCATACTAGGCTATCTGCCCGAGGGCATTTATAAGCCTAGCCCATTGTTTTGTGGCTTACGCCACCCCTTTAGTATGGGGAACTATACCCATTATTTTGCTGTGCCTCTGTCGAGCATTGACACTGAGGTAATTCCTGGGGTATATCTGCGATCTCCCATCCATTGGTCAAGATTTCTCTTGAACAAGGCCAGCGAGGTGCTCTGCCTCACATGTACCGGGATTTTGTTCCACAGCATAGGAGTCTTTGGGTGATGTGTCTGTCGCTCCAGCACGCCCTATTAGTAGTGCCGTCGAGGTTTAAGTCTCCCGGCCTTGTGGCCCTGATGGTGCTAGATTGTTTGAGGTGAAGCATATTCATCAAATCTGGGTTTGACATGGCCTTGTATGTTAGGCAAAGGTCACCTCTGAGCAAGCGGTAGCGACTGAATAGAGCTGGAGTTCTTTCAGTCGGGCAGCATAGGACAGATTTTGAGACCCTTTATCCTTTTGGTGAGGAACTTTTGTGGCCTCTCCAGCTGCTGCAAGTGTCGGGTCAGATACATTCGAATGGGGCATTGTACTCAATCATTGGTCTGATGAGTGATGAGTAAAGGGAGACTATGACCTCCCTTGATCTAGATGAGAATCCCTTCATGATAAGGTGGGCAATGTAGAAGGACTTCCTAACTACTTTAGCTACATGGGTGTCGAATGACAGACTACTATCAACCTGGGTCCCCAGGTCCCTGATAACTTCTTCTGTGCTCAGTGGATTGCCACCTATTTGGTAGCTAGGGGTAACCTTGTTTTTCGAAGGGTATGACTATGCATTTTTGGCATTTAACTTTAGGCCGTGGCTCTGGCACCAGTTATCCGTTTCTGTGAGACCCTTCTGAAGGATATCTGTGTCAGATGTGTTTTCTACTATGGCGCCCAGTTTGCAGTCATCTGCAAACTTTGTCAGCCATAACCCTCCTGTGTTTGCTTGTACTTCGGAAAAGTAGATGCCAAACAAGAGTGGGCCCAGGACTGAGCCCTGTGGGACACCACTTGTGACAGGCTTTGAGTCTGACATGGCGCCAGCAACTCTGACCCTGTGGGTTCTGTCACTCAGCCAGTTTGCAACCCATCTTGTGACGTATGGGTTAACATTTAAGCTGATGAGTTTTTCAATGATACCGGAGTGGGGTATTGTATCCAAGGCCTTAGCCAGATCGAGGTAGGCTGTATGGACTGCCTTTCCCTCATCAATGGCTTTGGTGACTGTTTCGAAAAAGTCAACCAAGTTTAAAAGGCATGATCTGCCTTTGACAAAGCCAAACTGGGTTGGATCCAAAGTCTGCAAATTCCTATGTCTTTCTTTATGAGCTCCATTATGATCCTCTCCATGGCTTTGCAGATAAGGCTTGTCAAGCTAATGGGCGGTAATTTCCAGGGTCTGTGGAGGCACCGCCTTTGTGAAGTGGGACCACAGTTGCAGTGCGCCACTCCCTGAGTGCGTATCCAGAGGTAAGACTTTGATTAAACAGCTGTCCTAGCTGTGGGTTTAATTCCTCATTGAGTTCGTGGAGCACACAGCCGGGGACACCATCGGGTCCCATGGATGCTGTGTTTTTTGCTTTGGAGAGAGCAGTTCTCACTTGGGCGCTGGAGATGTTTGGGGGGCTGCACTCATTTGGTATAGATATCTCTCCTTTTGGGGGGGAAGGGGGGAGAAGTTTGCACTGAACCTGTCAGCCAGTATGTTGGCAATGTCTGTAGGATCAGTAATCTTCACATCATTTTGAACTAGTTCTGAGCATATCTGGGAGTTTCCTCCTAGGTTTCTAACATAGCTAAAGAAGGCCTTATGATTGTCTTTTGAGTCTTTAGCTATTTTTCTCTCGAAATTTGCTTTGGATGATTTTATGAGAGCTCTTAGTTTTTTACTTATAGTGATCAAGGGTGTCTTACCTTTTAAGGATTTTGCTTTATCTTGTAGTAGCTTCCTCCTTTTGTTGTAGAGTTTGTTTATGGCTGGGGTCCACCAGACTGGACGCTTGCCTTTGGTACAAAGAGTCTTTGTTTTGCTTGGGATTGCCTTATCCATGCAGTCCTGCAGGTGCTGGTAGAAGGCGTTTGTAAGTGATTCAGCGGCTTGAGTATTGTTTTCCGCTCGGGGGCCCGGAAAGGAGACCACACTGGTCTTAAGAAGTGTGAAGTGGTCTTTTGGGAAGTCCTTTGCTGTGGTCTTTTTATTACAGGTGGGGGTGGGGTGAGGACCTCCAGCGAGATTAGTTTGTGATCTGATCACACCAGTGAGGGGTATACTTCCGGTGTTGAACATTGTGCTCCCATGTTCATGATGATGAGATCAAGTATGTTATCTCCTCTTGTGGGGATGGTGACTAGTTGTTCCATGGCATTTGAGTTTATGAATTCCAGGAACTTTTGGGCTAGGGTGTTTGGGCTTGAGTAGTGTTCCCAGTCTATATTAGGGTAATTGAAGTCACCTAGTATGATGGTGTTTGGTGATACATTTATCCCCTCTAGTGTTTTCAGGAAGGCCATGTGAGTTTCCTGAGTTTGTGAGGGTGGCCTGTAACATGCTACAATTTGCAGAGCAGTCTTGCCTATGGTTAATTGCACCTGGATGGTCTCCGATGCATCGTGCGTTGCCACCAGTCTTGAGGTGTGGGTGTCCTTGATGAATATGGATACCCCCCCCTCCTTTCTTGGTATTGTCCGGATTTTGGGGCCGGAACGCATGATATGAGGTAAAACCTGATAGCGCTGGGGTGCTCTCAGGAGCCTTGAACCAGGTTTCTGTCACAGCACAGACATCGATGTTCTCCATACTGAGAAGGGCCTCGAGTGCATGCATTTTGAGATTTAGACTTCTGGCATTGAGCAGCATTACCCTTAGTTTTTTCCTTTTTGTGTTCTAGGGTGGTAGGTTTAGAATTTGAGCCTTGCCTAAAAGGCACTATGGGGGTGGCAAGAGCCTTTGCCAATATCCGAATCCCAGGGTGACAGGTGCAAGCCGTCCCTTTAAGCAGCGTGGCTTGTCCAGCATGTCATCCCAGGCAGACAGATACTGGATCCCCTTTGAATGACACCAGTGTTTAAGCCAATTGTTAAAGCTGATCATCTTATCTCTGTATTGTGGCATCATTCTTGGTGAAGGTAGGATACTGCTCAAGGTCAGGGTCATACCTGCCTGGGCTACATAATCAGAGAGCTCCTCAATGTCTCTTTTCATGTAGTCCAAGGAGGTGCTCAGGTCGTTTACACCAGCGTGGACAATGACTGAGTCATATTTGTACCTGCTGTTGAGAGACCTGAGTGCTTGCGTTATGTGGCGGATTCTAGCGCCCGACAGGCAGCTTACTGTGACCTTCTCCTTACTCAGTCTGGTGAGGGACATCAGTGTGTCTGACTATGGAGTCACCAATGACTAGTGTGTCTGGCATTGTGTTTGGCCTTAAGGGCTGTGACTGTTTGACACTCTGACTGTGAGGTCTATGTGTTGCGGGTGTTGTGTTCTGAGGTGGTGGTTGTTTGGGTGTCTGCTTTGGTGGCCTCTGCTGTTTTGGTAGATTTTTGAACAGAGCCTCCGAGTATGTCTTTGTGTGTTTATGTGTATGATTTGAGGTTGTAATGGTACTATGTGAGACTGGGTCTATAGTGTGTGTGGTAACCTTCTCCTCCTGACTGGTCTTGCCAGTCCTATGTTGAGAGAGCTCAGCCTCCAGTTTGGCCGTATAGTTGCATCTCTCGCATGTATTTGTGTTTTGTGGGAGGAGGAAAGGGTTGTCTGTGTACATGAGGCAATTGAAACATTGCCTCAATATTTCCAGGTTCACCAGCTGAGCAGGAGAGGACACTAGCAACTGATCCCTCGACATGCTAGAAGGGTAGACGAAAAACTTTAAAAAAAGATTCCGGGGGAAGTGGGTGACCGAGAAATGGGGGGTTGCCTTTTTGGGGTACTATCTATGACAAGAGTGCCGTATCAAGGTAATAAGTACTGTAGGAGCAAGTGCTAGGTTTAATAGATAGAGAATAGTCTACTTGGAGTCAAGTAGAGTTGATCTTTTTAGTTATAGGATACGCTGATTTGATCAGTAGTATAGTTCGAGGAAGGTAGTTTTAAGGGAAAATTTGAAGAGTGGACTTTAGGTAGCCCGAATAGTTTAAACCTGCTTAACCGGTGCTGCCCTAGTGTGCAACAGTGGCAGCTCCACGCTAAATCGCTCTAAATCGGCTAGCTTGGGTTTAGCGCGTTTATACCAGGGGCTGGAAAAAGCTAGAAACTGGCCCAAAACGACCAATAAACTACTAGTTACTGGCTGAAACCTCACAAAACTGGACAAAAGGCAGCTCAATGCTTCCCACTCCCACTGGGAAGCAAGGTAGCTTCCCGTCCCCCAAATAAGGCAAGGAAACAGTACACAGGAACTACAACCAAAGCCCAGGAATCAGCAACTCTGAAACTGGACTAAACTAGTAAAGCAGGAAAGCAAGGTAGCTTCCTTCCCCAAATAAGGCAAGGAAACAGTACACAGGAACTACAACCAAAGCCCAAGAATCAGCAACTCTGAAACTGGACTAAACTAGTAAAGCAGGAAAAACAAGAGATATTTTTCTTTTTCTTTTTTTCACAAAACAGGCAGAAACAGGTACAGCAAACACTTATAAATGCTATGAATCAGCTACTACAGCTTACACAGAAGAATTTGCTACAAATACAGTCAAATAGTAACAAACAAGGATTCCAAGTGCAATATTAAGTTAAATGCAGTAAAAACAGCTTCAATGTAACAGAAAGGCAGTGAAATACAGTTGCTAGGTATTCAGATGTGGAAAGCAACAAAAATTATACTTAGTATCAAGAAAAGTCGCTTATTCAGCTCTCTGCAGCCTGGATTACTCTGCTGGCCCACGTGGAGTCTGTGCTGAGTAGGTACAAGCTGAAACGTTTATACCAGGGGCTGGAAATAGCCAGCAACCGGCCCAAAACGACCAATAAACTACTAGTTACTGGCTGAAACCTCACAAAACTGGACAAAGGCAGCTCAATGCTTCCCACTCCCACTGGTAAGCAAGGTAGCTTCCCTTCCCCCAAATAAGGCAAGGAAACAGTACACAGGAACTACAACCAAAGCCCAGGAATCAGCAACTCTGAAACTGGACTAAACTAGTAAAGCAGGAAAGCAAGGTAGCTTCCCTTCCCCCAAATAAGGCAAGGAAACAGTACACAGGAACTACAACCAAAGCCCAAGAATCAGCAACTCTGAAACTGGACTAAACTAGTAAAGCAGGAAAAACAAGAGATATTTTTTTCTCTTTTTTTCCTCAAAACAGGCAGAAACAGGTACAGCAAACACTTATAAATGCTATGAATCAGCTACTACAGCTTACACAGAAGAATTTGCTACAAATACAGTCAAATAGTAACAAACAAGGATTCCAAGTGCAATATTAAGTTAAATGCAGTAAAAACAGCTTCAATGTAACAGAAAGGCAGGCGAAATACAGTTGCTAGGTATTCAGATGTGGAAAGCAACAAAAATATACTTAGTATCAAGAAAAGTCGCTTATTCAGCTCTCTGCAGCCTGGATTACTCTGCTGGCCACGTGGAGTCTGTGCTGGTAGGTACAAGCTGAAAGTTTTATACCAGGGGCTGGAAAAAGCTAGAAACTGGCCCAAAACGACCAATAAACTACTAGTTACTGGCTGAAACCTCACAAAACTGGACAAAAGGCAGCTCAATGCTTCCCACTCCCACTGGTAAGCAAGGTAGCTTCCCTTCCCCAAATAAGGCAAGGAAACAGTACACAGGAACTACAACCAAAGCCCAGGAATCAGCAACTCTGAAACTGGACTAAACTAGTAAAGCAGGAAAGCAAGGTAGCTTCCCTTCCCCAAATAAGGCAAGGAAACAGTACACAGGAACTACAACCAAAGCCCAAGAATCAGCAACTCTGAAACTGGACTAAACTAGTAAAGCAGGAAAAACAAGAGATATTTTTCTTTTTTCTTTTTTCACAAAACAGGCAGAAACAGGTACAGCAAACACTTATAAATGCTATGAATCAGCTACTACAGCTTACACAGAAGAATTTGCTACAAATACAGTCAAATAGTAACAAACAAGGATTCCAAGTGCAATATTAAGTTAAATGCAGTAAAACAGCTTCAATGTAACAGAAAGGCAGGCGAAATACAGTTGCTAGGTATTCAGATGTGGAAAGCAACAAAAATATACTTAGTATCAAGAAAAGTCGCTTATTCAGCTCTCTGCAGCCTGGATTACTCTGCTGGCCCACGTGGAGTCTGTGCTGAGTAGGTACAAGCTGAAAGTTTTATACCAGGGGCTGGAAAAAGCTAGAAACTGGCCCAAAACGACCAATAAACTACTAGTTACTGGCTGAAACCTCACAAAACTGGACAAAGGCAGCTCAATGCTTCCCACTCCTACTGGTAAGCAAGGTAGCTTCCTTCCCCAAATAAGGCAAGGAAACAGTACACAGGAACTACAACCAAAGCCCAGGAATCAGCAACTCTGAAACTGGACTAAACTAGTAAAGCAGGAAAGCAAGGTAGCTTCCCTTCCCCAAATAAGGCAAGGAAACAGTACACAGGAACTACAACCAAAGCCCAAGAATCAGCAACTCTGAAACTGGACTAAACTAGTAAAGCAGGAAAAACAAGAGATATTTTTTCTTTTTTTCTCTTTTTCACAAAACAGGCAGAAACAGGTACAGCAAACACTTATAAATGCTATGAATCAGCTACTACAGCTTACACAGAAGAATTTGCTACAAATACAGTCAAATAGTAACAAACAAGGATTCCAAGTGCAATATTAAGTTAAATGCAGTAAAAACAGCTTCAATGTAACAGAAAGGCAGGTGAAATACAGTTGCTAGGTATTCAGATGTGGAAAGCAAAAAAATATATACTTAGTATCAAGAAAAGTCGCTTATTCAGCTCTCTGCAGCCTGGATTACTCTGCTGGCCCACGTGGAGTCTGTGCTGAGTAGGTACAAGCTGAAAGTTTTATACCAGGGGCTGGAAAAGCTAGAAACTGGCCCAAACGACCAATAAACTACTAGTTACTGGCTGAAACCTCACAAAACTGGACAAAGGCAGCTCAATGCTTCCCACTCGCACTGGTAAGCAAGGTAACTTCCTCTTCCCCAAATAAGGCAAGGAAACAGTACACAGGAACTACAACCAAAGCCCAGGAATCAGCAACTCTGAAACTGGACTAAACTAGTAAAGCAGGAAAGCAAGGTAGCTTCCTTCCCCAAATAAGGCAAGGAACAGTACACAGGAACTACAACCAAAGCCCAAGAATCAGCAACTCTGAAACTGGACTAAACTAGTAAAGCAGGAAAAACAAGAGATATTTTTTTTTTTTTCTTTTTTTTCTGAAAACAGGCAGAAACAGGTACAGCAAACACTTATAAATGCTATGAATCAGCTACTACAGCTTACACAGAAGAATTTGCTACAAATACAGTCAAATAGTAACAAACAAGGATTCCAAGTGCAATATTAAGTTAAATGCAGTAAAAACAGCTTCAATGTAACAGAAAGGCAGGCGAAATACAGTTGCTAGGTATTCAGATGTGGAAAGCAACAAAAAATATACTTAGTATCAAGAAAAGTCACTTATTCAGCTCTCTGCAGCCTGGATTACTCTGCTGGCCCACGTGGAGTCTGTGCTGAGTAGGTACAAGCTGAAAGTTTTATACCAGGGGCTGGAAAAAGCTAGAAACTGGCCCAAAACGACCAATAAACTACTAGTTACTGGCTGAAACCTCACAAAACTGGACAAAAGGCAGCTCAATGCTTCCCACTCCCACTGGTAAGCAAGGTAGCTTCCGTTCCCCAAATAAGGCAAGGAAACAGTACACAGGAACTACAACCAAAGCCCAGGAATCAGCAACTCTGAAACTGGACTAAACTAGTAAAGCAGGAAAGCAAGGTAGCTTCCCTTCCCCCAAATAAGGCAAGGAAACAGTACACAGGAACTACAACTAAAGCCCAGGAATCAGCAACTCTGAAACTGGACTAAACTAGTAAAGCAGGAAAAACAAGAGATATTTTTTTCTTTTTTTTCTTTTTTATGTGCAAATCATCATTACAGTACTGTGCACCTACATGATGCGCCACAGAGAATACACATGTACAGGTAGTCAGTATGGCCTAAGATCAGGGACATCAACATGGATAGTTGAATGCATCACCTGGATGGTGGGAGGGGTCCTATTAGTTCAGTATGGTAGCATACATCCTCACCCCAGGGACCAGTCAGCCCTACATACACTCACTGTGGCATTCAGTAATTAATACACCTATGTCATGCACATTCAGATACCTCACATTTGTGAGATACATTACCCTGCCTATGTTCTGCTTTCTACATTGCAGTCTGTACAGATGTGTACACTTGTGTACAGGAGAGTGAGTAACAATTGAGATGTATTCCCCACAATACATGACAAATATGAGCACACATGCAACCACACATGCCAGTACTGTGAATCTCAGACCTGCCTAGCTCATGTTATGTATGTCAGACGTACAACAATATTGCACGCATTAAAAATTTTACTGACACTTCCTGTGCCAACAGTACTGATATATGCACTAGGGACATCATATCTATTAACAGGTGTCAAGTGATTACCTTCACTGTCACCCTGACCACTGTCTAAGTTGTGTGCTATGTCCTTCAATAAATGAAGCCATTGCTTACTGGTTACACAGGGTATTGTAGGACTGCTTGTGACACACCTGTGAGCTGTCCACAGCAAACATCCATCTGCAAAGATACCCCGCTACTTAGTTATTTCAGCACATCTGTCCATACCTGTGGTACATCTTTCTGTACATTCAACATATCACCATATATAGTTGGCAATGTTGAGGCTGCATTGCAGCTGCATGGTGTACTAGGATACACGCCACCTGCATACATCAGCAACTGCACATGCATGTTATCTGAATGCACAACACTACATGTACAGGTGTGTAGGTCCTACAATCCTGACATTTGGTCATGTTTGTAGGCAATGCAATTGGTGGATATGTGTAATAACATACATGATACATAGACTGTTGTATGATATGATGGGTGACCAGTACAGAGGGGATGTTACCTATGTCAACATTGATATCACACCTTATGTACTGTTAGCATTCAGCAGCCATGGACCTATATTCCATGTGCATGTGTGTAATGGCTGTAGCCACCTGTTTGCACAAAGGACTATAACAACTATGTTATTTACAGGTATGTTGTGTGTGTGGCATGTACATACCCAGGGCAGGTACATGTATGTCATATCCATACATGAGGGTGTGTACTGGTGTACAGCAACAGACATCTGCTAATGATGAACAGTACTGAGGGCCCTTGGTATGTGTACAGCTGACCTGGTCACAGAAAGTGGTATCATTGCATTGCATAACACATGATGCAACTGTGTCAGTACATGTGTACTGTCTACAGTTGATGTAGAGCTTAGTACAGTACACAGGTCAAGGGTCACATGGTGGTGTACTCGTCTGTCATACAACATGTATGGTTGCGTGGTGGTGGTCCGAAGGCATGGTGGTGTCTGCAGTTTACATCCTAGAATGTAGCATGTGACACTGTGTCCTGCACATGGCTCATCTGTGATGCCTTTCATGGGGGGACTAGTCAGTACATGTGAGTGGCCTTTATGTATGTGGGTATACCACCTGGAGTGGTCCATACCTGTGTTATGGCCCACATGACTGGTTCTGAGGTATATGGTGGTAGTGCTAGCTTCTGAGGTATATGGTGGTAGTGCTATTGTGCACTACAGAGACATCAGCTAGGTGTTCCTCACTGCACAGATGTCAGTACTCCCCATTGCAAGATCTACAGTGGCCAGCTGTGAATATGGACGCTACACATCTAGCACGGTGAGCATAAGAAAACAATGCAGTTGTCCTGTAGGTGTATGGGAGTTAACCTGCGTTTAGGACATTTGCTTGGAATGGCACTGTGTGGGTGGATGCGACTTGGGTAATATCCACACTCCCTTGTGTCATGGATGCATGTGATATGTGACAAAGGCCTGCCTACTGTCAGCCATGTCATCCCAGAATGACAGCTGATTTGTAAAAGACCGGTGTCAAATATATGTAGAGCTGCATTCCCACTAACAATGACAACTACTAGCACCAGAGCCCATTACAATGTGTTCTTTAAGTCTACCTGTAATAGCATGGCCACTGTGGCCCTCCGTGTTTAGCATCAGAGTGCATCCCAGTCAGCCCTGTGCTACTAGAAGTATGAGCATGCTCAGTATATCCTTGTGTAGATGAACACATAGTAGTGCATTCAAACCAGCCCTGTGCTACTAAGTGTGTGAGCATGCCCCTGTGCTACTAAGTGTATGAGCATGCCCGGTATATCCTTGTGTAGATGGACACATAGTGCATTCCGCGCAGTCCTGTGCTACTAAGTGTGTGAGCATGCCCTCTGTGCTACTATGTGTATGAGCATGCCTAGTATATCCTTGTGTAGATGGACACATAGTGCATTGCAAACAGCCCTGAGCTACTAAGTGTATGAGCATGCCCAATATATCCTTGTGTAGATGGACACATAGTGCATTCCAAACAGCCCTGTGTACTAAGTGTGTGAGCATGCCCAGTGACACCTTGTGTTGGTTATGTGCCTCTGTGTATGGGCATGGCCATTGTAACCCTGTATAGTGGTAGAAGTCGTCCATTCCACAGATGGGCATACTCCAGGTCAGGATGGATTCATATTCTAAACACACAGGTTCACAGGTATGAACATCTTATCTGCCAGCAACCCTGTTGATTTCCAGATTCCAAGATGGTCATAATGACAGCCTTGACATGTGTAGCCTGTGTGGTGCGATTCGTATATATGTAGTATTGTAATAGTAATCTGCAAATAGGCAGGTGTTCTGTAAATGACACTGGCGTGTGTGTGTATGTCTGTCCCGGTGGACTCTAAATTGCTTTTAGACTGGCCACACTCCATACATTTCTTATACTCACTGTTAGCAAGGCCGATGATGTCACCCATCTACAAATACACCTTTGGGAGGGCTGTGTCCCAGTAATCTTGGTAGCGCATTCTGTAACTGTGTAATGATGTAGTGTAATAAAGTAGTAAGGTTGGTGTTCTACTCCCACACTTGCTGTGTGTGTGTGTGTGTGTGTGTGTGTGTGTGTGTGTGTGTGTGTGTGTGTGTGTCCCGTTTGCCTGAGAACTGAGTAATACCTTTATACTGTTCACACTCCATACATTTCTTATACCCACCGTTATCAAGGCCGATGATGTCACCCATCTACAAATACACCTCTGGGAGTGCTGTGTCCCAGTAATCATGGCAGCGCGTTCTGTAACTGCGTAATGCTGTAGTGTAATAAAGTAGTTAGGTTGGTGTTCTAGTCCCACACTTGCTGTGTGTGCGTGTGTGTGTGTGTGTGTGTGTGTGTGTGTGTGTGTGTGTGTGTGTGTGTGTGTGTGTGTGTATGTGTGCGCGCATTTCCCCATTTGCCTGAGGACTGAGTAATACCTTTATACTGCTCACACTCCATACATTTCTTATACCCACTGTTAGCAAAGCCAATGATGTCACCCATCTACAAATACACCTCTGGGACTGCTGTGTCCTAATAATCTCGGTAGCACATTCTGTAACTGCGTAATGCTGTAGTGTAATAAAGTAGTTAGGTCGGTGTTCTAGTCCCACACTTGCCATTTGTGTGTGTGTGTGTGTGTGTGTGTGTGTGTGTGTGTGTGTGTGTGTGTGTGTGTGTATGTGTGTGTGTGTGTGTGTGTGTGTGTGTGTGTGTCTCCCCGTTTGCCTGAGGACTGAGTAATAACTTTATTCTGCTCACACTCCATACATATGTTATACCCACCGTTAGCAAGGCCGATGATGTCACCCATCTACAAATACACCTCTGGGATTGCTGTGTTCCAGTAATCTCGGTAGCGCATTCTATAACTACGTAATGCTGTAGTGCAATAAATAGTTAGGTCGGTGTTCTAGTCCCACACTTGCTGTGTGTGTGTGTGTGTGTGTGTGTGTGTGTGTGTGTGTGTGTGTGTGTGTGTGTGTGTGTGTCTCATCATTTGTCTGAGGACTGAGTACTACCTTTATACTGCTCACACTCCATACATATGTTATACCCACAATTAGCAAGGCCGATGATGTCACCCATCTACAGATACACCTCTGGGAGTGCTGTGTCCCAGTAATCTCGGTAGCGCGTCCTGTAACTCCATAATGCTGTAGTGTAATAAAGTAGTTAGGTTGGTGTTCTAATCCCAGACATGCCAAGTGTGTGTGTGTGTGAGTGTCTGCCTGCATGAGACAAGTACAGTGCTTTGTAGTATTCACTGTAGCGTGTGCCCTAAACGCGTGCTGCTGCAGTGTGATATAGTAGGGGTTTGTATACAGGACAAGGGCAAGTGTGTGTTTGCCTGTCAGAGCCTGAATAGAGGTGGCCATGATTGTCTTACTATTGGACACGTTTGGAAGCGGGTTTTGTAGTTTTCCTATATAGTATCCATCTTATGACACATTGGCCACCTCACGAGGAGTACAGCTGTCAGTCAGCCACGGCACTGTGTTGGCAAGCCATACCCTTACATCTGGCAAAAGGGTTGGAGAACTAATTATGCAGCCCTACTAGTACCCGGTAAATGTCCCCCACCCATGTGCCATGCACATGCAACCTTGCCTAGGATATCCCGCTATGTTGCTAGTAACATGCACACTGAGGACAGATAGTAGGCATGGTGTGACCGCAGTTGCGTGCAGAGGACATGACACCCTGTATAGTGGTACAATTGGCACATATATGTGGACATTGTGCCTTCACTATGTTCCACACTGAATGGCTGCAACATATGTGGTGCCATCATGTGTGATCCACTAAGGCCAGACAATGCTGTAAACATGTGCCCTTTATGGACCCATGCCACTGACACCATGGAATACCTATCCATTCTATACATGCAGGTGCAGGGCCGACCTGCTCACTGTAAGCAGGTTTCACCACACCAGGCTAGTACTGGCATATCGGGGTATAACAGGATGTGTACACTACATGTGTCTACCAAACCAGGTACCCCTGTACATGTCACTGTACACTATTGTGGAACATGCACATCCCAGGCAATATCCATGTGAAGGACTATCAAACACAGACATGGCATGCATTGCATAGGTATGGCCCTACACACTGGTAACCAGGATGTCAGGCCAGATATTGCAGTACCCAACTGTGTGGGACATTGCAGACACTACACCCCTGCACTGCACACCATTGTTGGGTGATGCAATGGCAAGGATTACCCCTCACCCAGCCTTTTACAGTCATCTTGCACAGCCAAACACTAAACACCCATGGAGCAATGCATACCTGCATGACAGTACTGGCACCCTGTGTCTGCATGTGGGTTGTGATGCTCCCAACCACAGTCACTCCCAGAATAAACCTCGTTGGCATACCAACAGTTGTCAAGCACGTTCACATGGCCTAGCCCATTGAACCTCCAGATATCCCCTGTGATGCATGTGGTCTTGTGCATTACTGCAGTGTGGCAAACTAAGTAGTTACATTGTGTATTTGCCACCTTGGCAAAGGTGTCAATGCATGTCCATTAGAGTGTGGTTGTGGTGACAATGGCATCCATTCACGTGGACTGACATGTATGCCACACCTAATGTATGTCTACTATATCTGTTGCAGATGGCACTCACTCACCTACACACATGTTCTTACAGCACTGCAACATGCTGCCTCTGTGGCACATGTAGTAACGTCATGCACATGTAATAGTAATGAGTAGTCAGGGGTTTGGCCCTGTACTATTCAAGTTGTGTCAGATGATAGTGAAGTCTCCAAGCCCTTCCCTGGTGTACATTGCCTGTCCCTAGCACACACTCTCTGGTGGATGTGAAGTTGTACACCTGCACAGCAGCAGCATGTTTATTGTAATAGATGGAAATGGTCAGGTCATGGCCTCTGCACCTATTGCAGTTCTCCTCTAGCTGATTGCATGTGGTACAGCTGTGATGGTGTTCCCATAGCCATCCGCATGATAAACACAGTACACTATCTAGGGAACATGTTATTATCTGGCTATGGCAGTCACTGTGAGTGGTACCTGGGTGTGATGTTCTGTTATGGCATTGCATATGATATCTGGATGTACCTCAATCATTTTCAACAGTGGGAAATAGTTTAATGACAGGAGGGAGATGTGCCACACAACTACAGCATGTAAGTGTAGCTATGCTGCATTGAGACTACTGCCTGTTTAACATGAGTGCGGTAATGGCTATCCTGCATGTTAAAATACAGACATGACAGTACTCTGTTCATGAGGAAACCCTATCTGTAGAGCCATCTGTGAACAGGTCAGTGTGTACAACCATTTGTTTCCTGTGTTACACACTGAACACACTTCTGTGCACAGCAGAAGCATGGTTTGGGGATTGCAGACAGGGCATGATGATAGGGATGTGTTACTGCCATCGCATCCCTGACTGGACATGTGTCACATGAAACAGTGGTGTGACTGACACTGTGTGGGATTCCCAGTGACATGCCAATGATGGGCAACTGTTCATATCTGTGGTCACACGTCTACTACACATTGTACAGTTGCCATGCGGTATATATGCGTGTGTTGTGCTCCCTCTGCAAATTTATACAATCTGTTGGGTTGCTGGTGATATCTATGCATACTGTTGTAGGTAATCCTGTATGCTGTTGTCTATCACTAAGCCATATGTGGGTTTAAAATGTAACACATTAGGCCAAATGGGTTGGTAGGTCCCGGCAGATCCTCCTGTCCCACTTCAGCTGACCATGGCACCAGGCACTAGCATATCTGGGGCCCAGCCATTAACATCAACCTCTGTTGGCTCTGCACTACCTTCTGGTGGCTCCACCAATGAGGATGGAGCATGTCCCCCTTAGGAGTGGGACCAGACAGGTACATATCTGCTGTTGTGCGGTCCCGGACATGTTTTGTAGGTAGCTCCCTAAGGGGTTACGAAGCCAGATACGCGGCCAGTTCAAGGGTGGAGTGTCACATTTACAGGGTGATGCTGCCTCTCCTGGACAGCCCCCAGCACTGCCTCCTTTGCAGCTGTGTAGGTGCAGTGGCAGTTGCCCATGGCTGGAGACCTCCGTCCCACTGTTCCCATGAGCTTTTGAATGCCGAAGATTCATCCCCATCCAGGCTGTTTCCCCCACAACATGTGTCATATACCAACCCTGTATGCTGTCATTTCTGTGCTCCTACCTATCCTCCATGGCCATAACTACACTCCTTCCCAACATCTGACCCTCACCTATGGACACATAAGGCCATTTGGCTCCTAGGACACCATATGCCCAATTACACACACGTGCCCACTGGACACATGAACCCCTTGTAATATGCATCATAGCATACTACTGCTATCCTCACCACTGTCCCTCAGGCGCACAATCATGGTATGCACATCACTCCTACATGGTTCAGGTACACGTGAGGAGGACGACCCTATTGTACATAAAACACTACCAGTCCCTCTATGGTTACCCCATTTACCTTTATCATGATGATGATGTTGCACATTGCAGGAGTACTGTTCACACCTAATGATTGGACAGGTACTGTTGTGTTAATGTACATTACATGCACAGAGTGATGTATACGGCCAATGTACAACTATTGTCTGTCTGAGGGAGTCTTGTGATCACATAGAGCAACACCACTACATAATACAGGCATCGCTGGTGTTTCCCGTTTCATTCCTTTGTAATGCTTTGTTGCCACATGGCATGTCCCTGATACATCTCTATATATGTATGTACCTATATGCTGGACATAAACACTCACATGTACTTCTACATGATGGGATACATTCCTATACTATTGAATGACCATGCTGTATGATATCCTCTGGTTACAGCCTCTTACGCTTGATTAGCCTCTACATTGCTTAACCAATGCAATACCCGCATACTGGTAGCCAAACATGCTTACACCCGCTTGTTCCCTCACTTGCTAATGCGCCGGCATGGGTGCTTGCATCTCTCACTTACACCCTTGGGTGTGAGCGAGGACCACAATATTACCTTGTGATGCCTATTACATTGTACTACGTGACTCCAGTATTGGGATTGGCCACCCATTAGGTGACGGCATCGCGTTCGGATGTACGGAATCTGTGGCCTGTCCAGTGACACAATCATATTTGTGTGCACTTCATACAATGTGCTCCCACCTTGTGATGCCTATTACATCAGAATACATGAATACAGTATCGGAAATGGCTGCCTGTTAGGCGATGGCATGGTGTTCGTCTGTATGGAATCAGCGGCCTGTCCGGAGATTCATTCATATTCATGTGTTCCTCTTTGGCATACCTTGTGATGCCTATCACATCGGACTACATGACTATGGTCATAGCCGGCCTTAGACATAGGCCAACTAAGCAGCCACCTAGGGCACCGCTTTAGTGGGTGCACTTTACCAGTATTTATTTGGTGTAGGTAGACCAGGATGGGGGCACTGGGTGGTGTATGGTGGGGGGTACTTTTGTGCCCTCTGCCTAGGGCACCAGTTGACCTAAGGCCACTCCTGACTACAGTATCGGGAATGGCTTCCCATTAGGTGACTGCATGGCATTCAAATGTATGGAATCAGTGGCCTGTTCAGTGAATCATTCATAATTGTGTGTTCCTCTTACAATCTGCTCCCACCTTGTAATGCCTATCACATCGGACTACATGACTACAGTATTGGGAATGGCTGCCCATTAGGCGATGGCATGGCGTTCAACTGTACAGAATCAGTGGCCTGTCCAGTGAATTAATCATATTTGTGACTTCCGCATACACTCTCCTCCTGTCTGGCTAATACATGGGAACCGAGACCCTGCATTACAAATGAGTAGTTGGGTTGTGGTAGCCACATCCGTCAGACGGGTCATGCTACCGCATACCTATAATAGGTTTTCCACCTTCTCAATTGGCCAAGGTAGGACTTTAGGGTTACCACCTGTCCCACTTTGCGAGAGACAGCGCGAAAATAATCAAGGCACCAGATTACAGGACATTATTATTTATTTATTTAAATTTGTTGACCGGGAATGTCCGACTGGACGTGGGTCCATTTTCAGCGGAGGCCCGGGGAGAAAAGCTCCACAGTTAAAATAAATAGACAGTAGTTACATTGGATTACATAGCGATTAACAATTTAACATAGAAATTACTTACAACATATTTACAGATGAAGAACATAGTACATCAGTAGACAACTAGAATCTTTATCTGTGAAGTACATAACAGGCATTAACAAATGTAATAATGAGAAGTTCCTGCTGTATAATAAGTACTAGGCTTATGAGCATCTGAGCTTGCTATCATCAAGGTAGTTAGTGGAGTGGAAAGAAAGGTAGTAGTTGGATGGGGTGGATATTACAGTGGGAGTTGCAAGGGCATAGCCAGCATGTTTTTAGGTGCGCTTTTAATAAAGTTTTGAAGTTGGTGCATGATGGTATGGAGGTAATTGTGGGTGGGAGTGAGTTCCATAATTTGGCTATGGCGCAAGAGAATAGTGCTTCACCAGCAGTGTTATTGGCTTTAGTGATCTGCAAGTGATTTTTGTTGCTGGATCTTAGTGGCCTGGTGGTGCGATAGGGTTGGAGTAGATTCTGGAGGGATGGGACATTTAGTAGATGGTTTACTAGTTTATGGGCGAGTGAGAGTTGATACCACTGAAGGAGGTGAGGGAGTTCAAGCCAGACCAGTTCAGCAAGTAAGAGACAGTGGTGACTACGGTAGGATGCCCCTGTGGCGAATTTGGCGATTTTGTTGTAGCAGGTCTCTGGCTTGTTTAGATCACATTGCCTTAGGTTGGTATATACTGGAGAGGCATAAAGTAGGGTGGAGATAAGGTGGGAATTTGCTATTGAAATATTTGCTGCTTTGGTGAGAAATTGTTTATTTCTGTATAATGCTCCTAGTTTTTTGTGGACTTTTTTTATGGTCATGGATATGTGAATGTCAAATTTTAGTTTATTGTCTATTTCCACTCCTAGCAATTTGGTGTGTTCAGTTGGGTATATAGTGGTGTTGTCTTTTGCTGTGATGTTAAAGTGAGAGTTGTTTTGAGTATGTTTGGTGGGTTGGAAGATGAGTAGTTTAGTTTTGTTTGGGTTGAGTATTAATTGGGCATCGGATAACCATGTTTCAACAGAGGAAAAGGCTTCCTGTGTGACTTTTTGCAGTTTGGGTAGGGACTGGGCTGAGCAGATGATGGTCGAGTCATCTGCGTATTGGATGAGTGTGCCATGTTTGGTGGCAGAGGCTACATTATTGGTGTAAACAGAGAAAAGTAGGGGTCCAAGGATGGATCCTTGGGGAACCCCTATGGAGACAGGTAGTTGGGGAGATATGTAATTCTGCCATACAACGGATTGTTGGCGGTCAGACAAGTAACTCTGAAACCAGTTGGTGACTGATTGTGAGAAGGATAGGTTATTGAGGACAGAGATAAGTTGTTTGTGTGGGACCATGTCAAATGCTTTAGATAGGTCTAGGAAGGTAGCAGAAGGGAGATAGCCATTGTTTTTATGCTGAAGGATAGTGTTAGTAAAGGAGTGTAAGGCTGTGGTGGTGTTATGGTTTGGTCGGAAACCATGCTGAGTACTGGAAAGGAGGTTGTTAGTAATGAGGTAGTGTGAGACCTGAGAGTGTATGCATCTTTCTAGTGTTTTTGAGAGTGGAGAGAGAATAGCTATGGGGTGGTAATTGGTTAGTTATGCAGAGGGTCCGCCTTTGTGGAGGGGGATTATATGTGAGATTTTCTACAATGTGGGAACGTAACTTTCTGACAGAGATCGGTTAATCAAGATGGATACTGGGTAGGCCAGAGCATCAGCTGCGATTTGTAGGTATTCACTTGGGAGGTTGTCTGCTGCTAATTTGGTGGGTTTAAGTTTAGTTAAGAGTTTTTTTATGTTGGAGGTAGGTACAGGAGAAAAAGAGAAGGCAGTGGGGAGATTACTAGTTGAAGGTGTGGGTTGGAAGGGAGGGGGTTGTGTTGTTTAGCTAGTGATAGTATGGTTTGGGTGAAGTGTGTGTTGAATGAGGTAGCAATATTTTCTGAGGAGTGAGGGATGTTAGGAGGAGGGGTACTGACTTTACCTGGGTGGAGGATGGAGTTTATGGAGGACCAGAATTGTTTGGGGCTGTGTTGTGAGGAGTCTAGGGCAGACTGGTAGTATTGGAATTTGTCCCGTTTTATTAGCTTTTTGACTCTATTGCGTAGTTCTAGGAATTTCTGTCTAGCTGCGGGGGTTTTGGTTTTGTGCCAGTGCTCCCAGGCTTTATCCCTGTTTTTCATTTCTGACTTAGTGGTTTTATGTAGCCATGGGTTTCTATGTTTCATTAATAATTGCATACAACAGTAATTTTATATATGACACTTCTATATGTTATGTGAAGTAGCATAAGCAATTCAAATGCAACTAGATTAAGCTTTTATTTGTGCAAATAAGTGCAATCCTGTACTATGCATGGCTGTAGGAATGTTTAGTCCTGGAATGTCTGACATTTCTACAGAATATGTCCCACTCTGGCCATTTGGAAAGGTGGCAACCCTATAGGACCTGTATGTACAGACGTCAGACTTTGCAGGGCAACACACCCACAGCCAGTAGAAAGTGGTGTACTTCACTGTTTCGCCTAAATAAAGGGTTACTCTTGTAGCATTATAGTTGCTTATACTGTTACCTATAACATTTAGGTGTTTCAGAGGAACATAATTGTTTTATGCTACTACTACAGACAATATAGGTAGTCTTTGCCCTAAATCACAGGGCATTTGCCTTAATTTCAGTTATTATGCAGGGCACAACTGCCCACAGGGGAGTGTCCCTCGCAAAGGTGGACAGGTGGTAACCCCAAACCTTTTATTCTATCAATCTTCTAAGGTAGTCGGCGGAACATGCTCTTTCTCTCACTATCAGACCTCTCATACGAATAGGGAAGAATAAACACTGAATCAGGGACATTGCATAATGTCCTCAGGGACACATTTAGAATGTTGGTGCTATTAACCTGACACATTGACGGACACAGAGCACATATGTATTCATACATACACATTGTCTGAGGTGCATGCAGTTTATGACTCTTACATGTTGTCTTTATTCATTACATGTATTCCGCCACCTTTCTTCCAAATATCACTAGTTCTAGGATGGTTTAGTGAGACTGTGTTAGGATTCTGATAAGTAATCATGGACGTGCCTGGTAATCGGGGACAGTTCAATGATATGGTCACTATGTATTCCCCCAATAGTTTACAGACTATCCAGTAGATGTGCTCTTATAGTTTGGGAGGTATGGGCGTCTGCTATACCCACATCGAAATATCATTTACACCCACGGGGCAGTCCTAATGCATGTCTGCCACCCAACACCTGCACGCCTAGCCCCATAATCGCATACCCATAGTTCCTCCACCTGCCACTACTCTACAGCACTCATCCTTACTATGGGTGCAGGTGGACGCAGGTGGGATTTGAACACACCCCTACCCACTGCCCACTCTCCCCATGTCAGGACACATGTCGTATGTTGTGTCAACCAATGTGTTATCTGGCTTGCACAACCTACTGTTCCATGTTCAGCTACATCCTGGTCTTAACTGTGTTACTCCCATCAACTGAAGGCACCATATATTTGGTGTCCTGCAAGGGACGTTGCTATCCATGTTTAAAGTGTAGACCTTGTAGATCTCCCCCACTGGTAGTTTCCTGCCAGTGGTCTGGGAACCAGTGTTGTATTTACCTTTATTGCATGTTTGTATGTCTCACCTGCATAGCTGGGGGGGGGGGGGGGGGGGTGGTAAGTAGACGTTTGTGTAGTGGACCTTCCACCAACATATGCCCCGTCTAAACATGTTACCCGTAACTGCTGTAACATAACCTAGGCATATATATATATATATATATATCTATATATATATTTACATTAATATATACAGACATATCTACATATGTATTCATACAAAAGTTCATAGGTTACTACTAGGCTAACTGTCCTTGTGGGCCATTTTAAGCCTAGCCAATTACCCCATGTGAGAATCAAACCCTGCACCTTGTGTCTATAAGGTAAACACCTTAACCATCAGGCCACCCTCCCTCCCCTATGTATACGAACATGTATATTCATATCTTGCTGTTTTATATATATATTTGATATATATATATATATATATATATATATATATATATATATATATATATATATATATATATATATATATATGCATGTATGTATATATATATATATATATATATATATATATATATATATATATATATATATATATATAGATATAGATATATATATATATTTATATATATATATATATATATTATTACCGCATTAGCTTGACAAGCCTTATCTGCAAAGCCATGGAGGATCATAATGGATTTCATAAATAAAGACATAGGGAATTTGCAGACTTTGGATCCAACCCAGTTTGGCTTTGTCAAAGGCAGATCATGCCTTTTAAACTTGGTTGACTTTTTCGAAACAGTCACCAAAGCCATTGATGAGGGAAAGGCAGGCCATACAGCCTACCTCGATCTGGCGAAAGCTTTCGATACAATACCCCACTCGGGTATCATTGAAAAACTCATCAGCTTAAATATAAACCCATACATCACAAGATGGGTTGCAAACTGGCTGAGTGACAGAACCCACAGGGTCAGAGTTGCTGGCGCCATGTCAGACTCTAAGCCTGTCACAAGTGGTATCCCACAGGGCTCAGTCCTGGGCCCACTCTTGTTTGGCATCTACTTTTCCGAAGTACAAGCAAACACAGGAGGGTTATGGCTGACAAAGTTTGCAGATGACTGCAAACTGGGCGCCGTGAAAACACATCTGACACAGATATCCTTCAGAAGGGTCTCACAGAAATGGATAACTGGTGCCAGAGCCATGGCCTAAAGTTAAATGCCAAAAAATGCATAGTCATACCCTTCGGGAAAACAAGTTTACCCTAGCTACCATATAGGTGGCAATCCACTGAGCACAGAAGAAGTTATTAGGGACCTGGGGACCCAGGTTGACAGTAGCTTGTCATTCGACACCCATGTAGCTAAAGTAGTTAGGAAGACCTTCTACATTGCCCACCTTATCATGAAGGGATTCACATCTAGATCAAGGGAGGTCATAGTTTCCCTATACTCATCACTCATCAGACCAATGATTGAGTACAATGCCCCATTCGGAATGTATCTGACCCGACACTTGCAGCAGCTGGAGAGGCCACAAAAGTTCCTCACCAAAAGGATAAAGGGTGTCAATAATCTGTCCTATGCTGCCCGACTGAAAGAACTTCAGCTCTATTCAGTCACTTACCGCTTGCTCAGAGGTGACCTGTGCCTGACATACAAGGCCATGTCAAACCCAGATTTGATGAATATGCTTCACCTCAATAAATCTAGATCCGTCAGAGCCACAAGGGCGGGAGACTTAAACCTCGACATGGCTATTAATAGGACGTGCTGGAGGGATAGATTCATCACCCAAAGACTCCCTATGCTGTGGAACAAAATCCCGGTATATGTGAGGCAGAGCACCTCGCTGGCCTTGTTCAAGAGAAATCTTGACCAATGGATGGGAGATCACAGATATACCCCAGGGATTACCTCAGTGTCACTGCTCGACAGAGGCACAGCAAAATAATGGGTATAGTTCCCCATACTAAAGGGGTGGCGTAAGCCACAAAACTATGGGCTAGGCTTGTAAATGCCCTCGGGCAGATAGCCTAGTATAAACCTATGACCCTATGAACCTATATATATATATATATATATATATATATATATATATATATATATATATATATGGTTCTACCTCACATAAACGAAACACCAAAACACCAACAACTCAATCACCGAAACCACATAACCGACAGTACAAAAACATGAAATTCCACATGCCCGACAACGAAATAACCGACGGTACACAAACACGAAACCTCATACACTTCACACACCACAATCAACAAACAAAACACATTCCCCGTCCAAAAACCACATACACAACACAAGCACAAAAATCCTACAAACCCACACTAAACCTCACATACACTACCTACAACCCTAACCCAAACCCTAACCCTAAGGTCCGTCACTGCACGCACACTTACCTGACCCGCTCCTAACCATAACTCACTTATCCGCCCTAACCCAAACACAATCACTACCGCACTTACCTGACCGCTCCTAACCCTAACTCACTTATCCCCCTAAAAACACAATCACTACGCACACTTACCTGACCGGCTCCTAACCCTAACTCACTTAACCTACCCTATCCACACTTACCTTTCGCACTCTAACGTCCGTCACTACCGCATACTTACACAGCCTTTTCCCATTTCGGCATCCTCGGCGTCAGTGCTTTCATCCGTCGGGTCGGTCTTCTGCTTGTCGATCTTCTAGGTCCCGTCGCGTCGGTCTACTGCGCTGTCGATCTTCTGGGGCTCGCGATTTCCGTGTCGATGTTCCGGCGTGTCGTTGAAGTGAGATAGAACCATATATATATATATAAATATATACATCAGTATGTCAGTAAATTCATACATTCCCTGCTCATACGCACTTACACATGCGTAATGATGTTTATAAGCTGCACCAGCATACTAGTGCCTTATTCATTATAACACCGACACACTCCATTCATCTTGTAATCAGTATGTAGCACATTATACAGCGGACAGATGTCACTATATGTTCATGTAGGGATTACTGATGGTAATTGGAATGTGATAGTGTGATTCGATCTGTCCCTCTGCTGCACAGCCTATTATTCCATGTACTGTCGATGTTTGTATGGGCACATTCTTATTATTTATGTCAACAAATGGAATGCATGTGTTACAGAATTTGTACGTCAACATATATTGTTGTCTGCATGTGAGTATGCATATATACCTATTATGACCTAACTGACCTCCATGGGGCAGTCCATTAGAACCGGCCGATCCAACCCTGACACCCCTGGATCCATAATTGCATACCCATAGTTCCTCCACCCCACCCGTGTTAAATTTACAGGTGTAACATCCATTATCCACTTGTTATCGCAGCTATGACACAGCTTAACACATTTCCCTCTCCAGAGCTTTTGGGACCCTACACACATTCTGTCCGACCTAGTGTATTCACAGGGTCTCCCGCCATGTATATTTGCACATACATGCCTTTCCTGGTGTTATTGAATACGGCCATTTGCACTTTCCAATTTTTGGAGGTGCCAGCATGGGACTACATTCCGCCTGTGTGTAAAGTAGACCTAGCATTTCAACGATGTTACTCCCAGTGGTAATACTCTGCCTGTGGTGTGAGTAGTGGTTCACTGCTCACACCTGGGCAGCTTTTTATGACATACGCTGAAAGCACTTTATAATACCAACATTGCTCTTGATTCCCTTCACATCCCTTGTGTATGCTTTACTGTTACAGCGTCCATTCCTTACATATATATCTATCTATCTATATATATATATATATATATATATATATATATATATATATATATATATATATATATATATATAGATATACATATTTCTCATGTACGCAGATATATATCTATGCACACATATATGTGTGTGTGTGTGTGTGTGTGTGTGTGTGTGTGTGTGTGTGTACATATATATATATATATATATATATATATATATATATATATATATATATATACATATATATATATATATATATATATATATATATATATATATATATATATATATATATATATATATATATATATATATATATTACATCTGTACATGCAAACATACATTTCCTATGCTGGGAGCTGCTTATACCTGCACAGGCGCACTTGCCTATGCCTACTGTGCGTTACATATGTTTACTGTTGATTATTTATGCTTATTTGTGCCTTATACATCATGACAATACCACTTTGATTGAAAGAAACTGGTTAATAGTCCCATGCGATAAACACTTTCATCTTTACATGTTTAAATGTCGGCTTTACAGCAGAGCAACATTAATTCCACAAGGAAAATGATATGTGCTATTGTCGACCTTGAACTGTGAATGCCTTTTTGTTAGGCAGATGCTCTAACCACTACACTATTGGTGTTCTGCCTCATTTATATGTATTCCCATGGTGCATAGTTACCCGAACACATGCCTCATCACTTCACTTACACAGCAGGCATTAATTTACCTGTTGGGAAAAATGCACTACTACACATGCGTCATTCCCTATGCCCTACTGCTCTGGACTCGTGCCGCATGTTGACTCACTCCAAGGATATTCAGACCTCTACAGCCTATAGTCCTGGCACATATGTGTGCTCGATTGTCAAGGTGTTCATATGGTCTTCCGGATTTAGGCTTGTCCAACTGTATCTAGTTGAAAGTCAGACTTAACAAGGGGAGATCGTTCGTTCCACTTTTAGCATTCTACCTGTGGTTGGGGATGCAGAAGTGTGCTCACCGATGGCCATCCTGATATATAACAGCACTAACTATTACGGGGATTTCCTATATTGTGACCATGTTCATTCTTCATATCTACATAGATTTATATATATATATATATATATATATATATATATATATATATATATATATATATATATATATATATATATATATATATATATATATATATATATATATATATATATATATATATATATATCAGTCTGTACATACACATGCAATATACACCTACATGCTCATTTACATTTCCCATACCGTTGAATCACCGCCACCTATCGTCGTGCTTGCATACCCGCTTATATCTCGGGTTGCCACCTTTTCATATGGCCAAAGCAGAGCATTTTCGGGGCACACATCAGACTTTACAGGCCAACACATACCCACGGTCAGTACAAAGGTTAGAACTTTACTTATTTCCCGAAATGAACGCTTATTCTTCTAGCAGTTTGTTTGCTTCACCTGTTTCTTGTAACTTTGAGAATTTTACATAAATAACTGTTTTATGCAACTGTTACATGATATATGGGACATATTTCCTACTACCACAGGACATTTGCCATTGCATTATATTTGGTCTGGACACAACTAATAAAAAAGGGACTGTCCCTCACAAGGTGGGGCAGGTGGTAACCCTACTTATGTCTGCTTTACAGTGCCTTAAGCAGCCTATATCCGACTGCCACTATGCAAATGTGTAAGATATATATCCCCGATAATGCACGTGGGGAGACGTGCACCACAGTCAGGTGTTTAATCCCAGGTCATAGGTTCTGCAGGACTGGCTGGAGGCTGAGCAGTCTTGTGGACAGCTACTGCTCATACAACTTGTGTCCAGATGTATACAGGACTGGACATCATGTCATAGCACCACGTCTAATGTTTAGAACAGATACATATCCCATGAAGGATATCCAAAAATTGTGGGGAATGATGACCATCTTTGCTTTATGGCTGTAAGGTAGGGTTATACATGCAAGGGATACATAGTTTGCAATCCTGAGAATGCCTAGGGTGAGACTGCCTACTAGATATGGGTAGGGGTCACAATGTACAGATATGGCCGCGCCTTTCTAGCAGCCCAAGTATGGCTGTTTGTGGTGGACATTCAGGAAGGGGGAGGTGTGTGCTGTGAAGGGGATGATGGGTATTCAATTATGTATCTAGGTGTGTTGGGGTTGGATGGCTCAGTTCAGGCCAGACAATTATGTGGGTATGTGCTGGTAACGTTTCTGTACATGTGTATTGCACATTTTAATGTTCACATGTTTGTGGGATTGTATTGTGGATGTGCATATTTGTTCTATGGTTATCTTCCTGATTCACACACCGCTCCCTCGTAGACCTCCATTTAACCTGTTGTGCATCCAACCAAGTCTCTCATTGGCAATATATTACATTACCCATCACCCCCACCCCCACATTCCACAATCAACATTCATCCCTTCTCTAGTTGATGGCCCATGGCACAGTCAACAGAACACTTTGTGTACACTACATATCTCTGGGACCAATATGGTTGTGAGGTCTACACTAACATTTCAGATCAACCACATGCTGTACGTCATGCACATAGGTACTCGCAAATACTTATCTTTCATGACATGGTAGGTAGACCCGGGTAATACCCGTTCATCTATGGGCCATCCTGGCAAGGACGTCTTGGACTGCAAATGGGCAGATATTGGGCGAATGCTCTGACCATTGGTAGGATTGCCACCTTTTCATATGACCTGGATGGGACATTTTCGTGGCACACATCTCAGTTTATAGGCCAACACATACCCATGGTCATTACAAAGGATAGTACTTTAGTTTCATGCCTACATATAAGCTTTTATTGTTGTAGCAGTGTAGTTGATTATTCTGTTTCGTTTACTTGCTTATTATGTTTCTTGAAACATATAGGTATTTTATATACGGACATATGTACTGTATGGGACTATTTCATAACATATGGGACATAATTATGTCCTACTATCACAGGATATTTCACATTTATTATGAATTTGGTATGGACACACCTGCCTAGAGGGAGACTGTCCCTCACAATGTGGGACAGGTGGTAACCCATACCATTGGGCTAGGCTTGGCAATTGGCGCCATGCTAACACGATGCATTTCGCTTCCACTTGGTATAACTAGTGGCACTACAATGGGATACGGGCACAAGGTTTAAATATTTTTGTTCAAGGGACGGGGACTCAATATTCAGCTAAGTGCCTTTGTGTTTATTTCTTATTGTGGTGTTCGCAATTTGTCTTGTATGCTTTGAATACATTTCAGTATCCATGGACACTGACAGGAGTGATTACTATTGGAGGCAGGCTGTACTAGTCAGCATTTTAGGTTGCGCGTATGCAGCCGACATGATCACACCTTCGTGCAGTGCTTGGACACGCCCCCTGCACTCGTACACGTTTCCTATGCATGTAGCCATTACAGCAGCACGTCTTCATTAATATGCATGTGGTGCTGCTGCGCCATCTCTATTCCACACGGTGGGCGCAAGGCTAACGCCATCCTTGCGCCGAGCTTCATGAATCCCGGGGAGCGTGTGTACACACACTTTGTGAATCTAAATTGCTGTCTTCTTATCTCTGTGCTCAGTTGTTAAATGTTGTGCTGTTTTACTGCTATGTCTCTGCTATGTGCAATCTAACATATGGACAACATCTGCATTGATGCTGTACTTCCTGGAATACTCATACTGTTGAACTTTGCTGAAAATTTGCCGTATAGGATGAAAATGTTATATACATTGAAATCTGGAAATAATTGTGTTCATAGTAAACTTCTGGAAGTTTGTAATAATATAACCTGGAAGTAAGTTAGGGTGTTTTCCACAAAGCTATTTCAAGAGAGCACAGGATATTGCTCCTATTTTATTTTTGTAGAGAGTGTAGGCACATGAAATGCTTATACCATCTCTCTGCATAAATGAGGTTTGGTAACAAACCAAATTGTCCAGGGACATCTTCAGGTGGGGGAGGGGGTTAAGGTAGGAAATAGTAATGGGAATTAAGAGGGTAGGGGAATACATTTAGTTGGGGGAGATGAATGGGTTAAATGGAAATGTAGGAAGATTGGGAGGAAATGAGATAAGTGTGAGGAGGGGCTTAATGGGTTTTATGAGAGTGCTGTGTGAGTATATAAGGAATCACATTTTGGCATAAACTTCCTATGCAAGCTTACATCCCAGATGACCTAGGTAACTAGGTGGACAGGTAGGCCTGGGATAAGTGTTGTGTGCATGATAGAGGTGGGTAGCAATTCTATCATGGAATATGGTATATGTATTAATATTTTCCTGGAGATTTGGCTTAATGGTAAGGGTTTTACCTCACAAACACATAGTATATCGTTTGATTGGGACTTTGAATAATTGTCTGTGCTTAGTATGGCCCTGCAGCGCAGTTAGCTTAGTATTTTCACTCTTTCACCACTTTTACTGTAGCAGATCAGTTGGAGGTTTTGTGTTCCTGTTATCGCTGCTCTTTTTGTTTCCACGGGAAGGGCATAGTAGGTTGTGAGGGATTATAGGACTGGGGCTATAGTTCTCAGGTTGGTTCAGGTTACTAAATAAAAAAAAAAATAAGGATGAAGGAGAAAGGGTGAAAAACAGATGATTGTAACAGGGCTATAGTTTGGGGTGGTTTTATTTTGTAATGGTGCAGTTTGTGGCTGTTGATGATGAAGTGGCTTCCCTCATGGGGATGAGGTCAGCTGGAGTGTGCATTGTTGTACATCTGGGCCTTGTTTCCGCATTTTGGGTGCTTGGCTGGTGTTTGCAGCAGCATTTAGGAGAGGAGAAAGAAAAACAGGGTCACAGTGTCGTGCAAGGGTTTTTTTTTTTTTTTTTGAGTGTGGTTCTAATTCCTTTGCAGCCTGATGATTCTGTGGATTTAGGTGTGGGCTGTATTGTTGTTTCTCCACAGAGTGGAGGAAGTTCTGAAAGTGATTGTTTTCCAGACTATAGGTTCCTGTGAGTAACGGTCCTTCACTGAGCATGAATAGTGTGGGACAACAGTTATGGGTTCTCATACCTCTCAATTGTCATGATTCTCGCAGAATGTCTAGTTGGTGATTCATAAGTTTGGTCTGCATCTCATAACTTTGGTAGGTGAGGTCAGTTGGTGGGATTATCTGAAGAATGATGTTGCCTGATGTAAGGGGAGAGTCAGGATATATATCTGGGTTTCAGTTTGCCTAACCTTCAAAAACCCATGCGACTATGACTCCTGTTGTTATGCTAACAGGTTATTTGTAGCTGGTGGGCAGAGGCAACACAAATACAATGCAATCATAACTCTTAACTAAGCACTAGGAGTTGGCACAGTTAAGGTTGTGAAATATAGATTTTTTTTTTTGGGGGGGGGCTCAATTTTACAGACTTTTGCAGTATGTCCAGAGTTTTACCTCAAATGTCTAGTCCATTTTTCATAAATTTGTGGTTTTCTGGCAAATTAGTGGCAAATCAAAGATATCAACAGCCAGGAAGTCATATGTTTGGGCATTCCGAAAGATAACTGGAGTCCTGCTTTGATTATTTCAAAGGTGCTGCTCTCTATATATTGCCATCTGACAGATTGCAGCCTTGCTGATATCCTGCACACTCAGTATTTGATGAACAGAGCAGAGCAAAATAGGACAGGATAGCCAGAAAGTGGATTAAGAGATATGCCACATAAACAACTAACTTTAAGCAGAGTGAAGGAGAAGGTGGTAGCTTTGCAATGAGCAACAGATCTTTATAACCTTTACCACACTGGTTTCTGTGTATATGTTATATTCTACTCCTTGCTTTTATCCTATGAAGACTGTTATAACAAACCCAAAGGAAAATTAGCTATAGATTAGTTATGTTCAGATCAGAATAAATCATTCCTCTTAAATTTGTAGTTTTAATTCTTATTGATGGGTGCAAGGGCAGTAGATTTCCAGGGTGTTTTGGGGGCTGAGAAGTGGCCACAACTAATGGCCATTGTTTAGTTCTTATGCGATCTCGCGTAAGAGTTGAACACATGCAGTAATAGGGAGTGAGAGACATACCTTCTAAGTGTCAAGATTTGCTGTGTCCTCTTAAATTTGTAGTTTTGGGCAATTCATTTAGGATTACAGCCTGCTAAATAATGCTATCTATACAAACTGCAGCGCTCATATCCTTTCTAGGTATGTGCAGTGCAGTTTGAGTCCTTTGGTCAGGAGTTGACGGGGAGTTTGTGTGTGTGCCTCTCAACGTGGGAGTTTAAATGGTTGATTTGTGGCTGCCTGGCTACATTTGTGTGTTGAAAGGCTGGCTTGTGTTTAATTGTTGATGGTTAGGAAGGTGTGTGCATGGGTGGTGCTGATTTGTGTTGCTGCTGTGGTCTGCAGCTCCTGAACAGTTGTTACCACACCTCTCAACTGTACAGATTTTCACAGAAGGGCCAGATTTTTGCCTCATACTTTTGGTTATTTCATAAACCTATTGTATTCTAGCAAATTAGTGGAAATCATTAAAGACAGAAGTTAGAAAAATACTAACAGACATTTATGTTTCAGACTTTATACCCTCCAGAAAGTTTGTGCTAATGCAAAACCAGTTATTCTATTAATTTTCTAGGTTTGTAAGAGCAATATTAAAAATTGCCCCTATTTTTGTGCTTCTGTCCCACTTTTATTTATGGCTTTGTCCAGATTGCTTGCTCTAAGAGGTTGAGAGGTATGTTTTTCAGTTTGGAAATTGGTGAGGTGCTGGACCCGGTGTTTCTAGGGTGTGATACTTGATGTTGGTGCTTGGTGGTGCTTAATACCCAAAACCCTGATTGAGAATCAAGTGCGGGAAACTTTTGCTGTCATTGTCAGGATATCCAGCTATTTTGTCATCAAGCTTTTCAGTTTCCTTCCACATCGCAAGCTATCTATCTCTGGATTGTATTTTCTGTTAAGTCTTTTGTTTTTCTATGTTTAGTGGAACTGTGGGTAGTTTTCTGGATATCAGTGATTATTTGCATCATCTGGTGGTGATTTTGGTTGTGTCCCCCAGGGGTGGTTCATTGGTAATGGTGGGGCAGGAAGTGGCCAGTTTTTTGCTGGGCTGGTTTTCAGCTGGACAGTGAGTGTTGGGTAGCATGTCTCTTAGGCATGGAGGCACCCACAAATAACAGCTTCTCAATGTCCATGCGCGGCGGAGCACTAATGTGTGTTTGCTGTTTCGGTCATCTGTTTTTGTAAAAATAATAATAATAATTATAATACTAGTAAATAGAAATAATACAACAGATGAAGAAGGGATAATTGAAGTGGGAAGGCAGCAAGGAGGTTGAAGTGTAATCATAGGGTAATAGGGTAGGACGTGACCCTTGGGCATTGCATTTTTCTCAGAAGTGGGGAACACTACCCTCATCAGCTGAAGCTAAATGCCATTAAGAAGAACACATAGGAACAGCTTACTATCATTTCAAATAGGAAGGTCATGATGAGGATTAAAATAGACTGGTTTATGTATAAAAGAAATTACAGTTCCTTCAGGATATGCATGCTAATGCAAACCGGTAACTGGGGAGTTTGGGGTTTGACTCATTGCAGTTGTTTGTCTGTGTCTGAGTGATGGGATGCCTGGGTTGCTAGCTGTCTGAAATTAATTTTCATGGGGGGTTGGGATGACAGCAGCCTGGTATTTGACTTCTGCTCCAAAATGTCTAGACTGTAAAGATTCATCAAGGTATTCCCTGAGGATTATCATACTGGGTGCAGTGAATTGAAGTGGTAAGTAAATGGGAGTAGGAAAAAAGGGGCTGCATGTTTTTGTATCTTGTGAGAGCGAGTCGTTGATTGAAGATGGTGACTTTTGTGTGGTGATGAGTGCCGCTGCTACATGCATATTTCCCATCTGAAAACTGTTAGGAGTTTGATAATATTATAGGGGTTATGCTGGGTAAAGCCTACTGTTAACACAGATGCAGTTGCAGGCTCCATAATCTTCTGTATTAGCAGGAAGAATGTAATGGTTTACATTTTCTTTACCCTGGTTATTGCATTCACTGTAGTCTTAGAATGTGGGAGATTTGTAAAGCAATGGTCAGAAGCAGTGCTCCAGCATTTTGTTGCAGCTTGAGTGATCAAATGCTCTAGGGGTATGCTCATAGCTCTCAACCTTCCATTTCCAAAATGATGAACACCACCTCTCATAATGTGGAACAAATGGGTAAAAGATGGCTCACTAATGACTTTAACTAGGAAGCTCATAGGATGGTTAAAATGTGATATTTTACTTATAGAATAGGTAGTTTAATGGAATAATATGATTCAGTTCTATTTACCATTGATATCAGTTAAATTGCTAACATGGAATATGTGACAGACTCTTTCAGTGTGATACTTTGAGGAACATGAACTTTTTACGACCCTAAATGAGGAATGTTCCTCAAAATGAGGTACATTTGAGAGGTATGGGTATATTATGGATGTATTTTTACTCCTGTTTTAAACATATTAAATTTCATTGCTGTGTACATGTTGCTGTTAGAATCTCTAAGTGGCAGCAAACGCTTCTAGTCACCCCACAAGTGAGTGATAGGGTGTTTCATGCTTAGCAAGGCCAAGTATGTTTTTACGAGATAAGTTAACTTGGCCCATATAGTTCTGTATTTGTTTGTACAGAAATTATGATGTAACCCAGGTATTTTGGTATTTAAGTTATCCCTCATTACAATTTTAGTTGTATCATACCCCAGTTGGTAGCTTCCTTTATGTTCTGCATTTTAATAGGTGTAATTTAAACACATAGGTTCAGTTACGGCTGCTTGTGTCATAAGACCATTTGTACTGCAGTATGTTCCCTCACTGGCTACTGAAGGATTTGTTGAGGAATACTGCAATGCCAGTTATTGAGGATAGGGGATGCAAGTCATTGTGACAGCTGAGCAGTTGTTGAACAGGGTAGACACTTGGCAGCATCTAATGTTGTCATTAAGAAGTTCTGGTTTATGGGTATGCAGAGGATTTACAGTTTTCTTTTCTTTTGCAGACGGGGAAATGTAGAGTTGCATCATTCAGTGGCCTGAAGGAAGTGGACTTAAAAAGTGACGGTTGCTGCTGTACTAGGACAATACTCCAGAAAGAATTTAGTAATATGGTAAGCGCTTTTGGTTAGACCTTCCAACCTTCTTCAGACAAAGTAATTATAGTAAAAGTACTCATTAAATACACCTATAGTGACAATCAATCAATAATCTAATTACTGCCTTAAAGCTAAAAGGACATAAAATAACCATATCATAAGGCATAAAATGAAGCTAAAATATAATATAAAACAAATATAACACATATATGTACATATCCCCCTCCTCATATAGTTTATTACAATAATACTACAATAATAATAATAAGATACAATTTTTTTATCTATAAAACTTTTTGAGATTTAAAACACTAGGTAAAGCTACTACATCATTAATACCAGGTGCTAGGGTGGCATTTAAATAAATCTGCCACCAATATTCTCTATTTTCTAATAATATTTTCCAAGGGCCACCCCTTAGACCATTTTTTACCTGTTCTAGGATTACAAATCCAAATTTATGGCCATCATTTTCCTGTATATGTCTTGACAGGGCATTAGTGCACTTTACCTTTCCAATGTGATAATAATGTTCATAAATATGCTGCCTTAATTTACATTCGATTTTTCCAATACAGTAAGCTGTGCAATCCAAGCATTTAGCAGCATAAACTACCCCTCTTGTATTACAGTTAAAGCGGCCTTTAATAGAGACATTTTACTACCTAGTACAACATTGTCACATTACAAAATATATCTACACTGATTGCTCATACCACATTTTTTCATATTCCCAGATTGCCATTTTTCTCCTTTAGTAAAGGAATTGCACCAATCCTTCAAATTTTTGTCCCTTTTGTATAGAATATTCGGACAAATACCCACCGCATGGCTTTTGTCCTTGTCCATAGAGATAATTTCCAATTTCTATTCATAATATTGGCTATACTGGCACTATCTTCTGTAAAAGTTGTAATAAAACTGTTACATGAATATATATCCTTCTTTTCCTTTGGCCCATTTATACCAATATTATCAATTTTATTTATACCATTCATATTAATTAATACTGATGTTCCATCACCTTCTAAATTCATATTTATTTCATCACAGTGATTTCCTTGCTTTAATAACGGGCTATTGATACCTGATAATCTCTTCCTTATAACTTCCCCTGAAATGGCTTCTACTAACGTTTTTGGATAATCTCTATTCAAAAACATAGTTCCTATAAACTTAATTTCATCCAAAAATTAATTATCCAAGGTAATCATCCTGGCAATCCTTACCATTTGGCCTTTAATAACTCTGCCTTTTTTTTATAAATAGGGTGATTACTGGAAAAACGGAGGAACTTATTTGAATACGTTTTCTTCCCATGAATGGAAGATTTTACATAGCCTCCCCAATACATCCTTGGTTAGGCAAACAACCAAATATGTAATACTACTTTTTTATAGCATATGAAAAGGATAAAAATTCATTTGAGTCATACAAAAAAAAAATCAAACAATTCATATAACAGTTGTTGTGGACCACACCATGCTAGGAACAAATCATCCAAAAAGCGGGTATAAAGTTTTATAAATTCCATATATTTTGATATTAACAATCATTCCATTTCCCAGTATGCCATGACTGCATTTGCATATAATGGGCCCGTTGGGGAGCCCATAGCTACCCCCTTTAATCTGCTTAAAATAGTGTCCCTCATAAAAAATATAATTATTATCCAATACCAATTCCATCATTTGGGCTAGTGTGTTAATTTTATCCTGGCCTACATGCAATACACTTGTAAAAAATTCCCTAAACCATTCTAGGCCTAATTAATGTGGGATACATGTATATAAATCCTTCACATTTGCTGTAACTAATATCAATTCATTCAGCGAGCAAGTATTTAATTGATTGCACTTAATCAAAAAATCTCATGAGTCCCGACTTAAATAATCCAGTGTTGCTATCTTATTTTTTAGTTGACTAGCAATATATTTTGCTATATAGCATATTTTTGATTGTCCCCCATCCACAATCGGGTGTAAAGGTGGATTTTCAAGGTCCCTGTGTATTTTGGAGACACCAAATATAGTAGCAACTCTGGGTGTATTAATATACATAAACTCATGTTGTTGTTCATTAATCTGCCTCTGAAATAATAAATAATTTAGCCAATAATCATTTCTACCATAAGAAATGTTCACTTCATTAATAGATGCTTCCACATAACTTTCATCATATAATAAATTTAACAAAAACAAAAGAACTTAAAACTATTCCCAGGATTCATGAAGCTTGCGCCAGGCGCCGGAGTAGCGTCGGCAATATAACGCCAAATATGGCTGCCGAGCAATTCAGGTATGAGCCGTTTCCACATGCACTACCAGCGTATGCCAGAGCTGCGCAGCTCCCGGTGCATGTATGCTAAAAACTCCATGCGCAGCAGTATAGCATGCAAATGAAGGTATATAGCAATTCATGAAGTGGTGCAGGCGTAGCATAAGCATGAAGAAATGTAAACCAAAAAAGCTGTTTACATTTTTTCAAACATAAAATCGGAGCCATGAAAGCACACCAAACTTATGTATTATAATGTTAATATACGCCAATGGCTAAATATATAGCCAATGACATAAAAAACATGCATAACACATAAACAATAACATTTAATGTCATGGCCACACTAACACAAAGTAAAATCGCAGTGCAAACAGGATCACAATGAAAATATATTTAGATGTCATAAAACTGCAATGTAACACAATTCATGAATTCCCCATAATAGTTAATGGCATGCATGCTACACCACAACCATGAACCAAGGGTTGCTAAGGGTCTGTCACAGTGTTCTGTGTGGTAACTAGGAATTAGTAGTCAATGCCATGCAAATGAGTCAAGTAATACTGAATCGCAAGCTCCCCACCGGCGTAAGGATGTACCACGCAGCATAGAGGTACAACACTGAGGTGTGGCCTGGAAAACATGACATCAAGAGAGGGGTGTGCCACCATAGCTGTAAGCACATTGGAGCATTGCTAATCTGGATTTCCTGTTGCTAAGCAAAGCTGCAGGATAGGGGTGTGGAAGTAGCCATAGCTTTGCTTAGCTGAGAGCACACAAGGTAACCAAAAGTGCATGTGAACGTGGATGAAAACGCGCTCGAAACCTGGTAAATGGCTGTGTGCGGTGCACACCATAGCTGAAACAGGAAGGATATGGGAAGACAATAAGGAAATGCTGCAGCATGGTAATTGGAGTACAAATATGTAATTAACACGTAGGAACTCACAGTGGGCCATTGACAAAATCTAACAAGGCTGCTAGCAGTCACCTGCAGAACAGGAAAGGGAAGGTGCCATACAGCAAAGAAAAGAGAACTCTCACAGCAGAACAAAGCAAACTTGCTGTAGCTCAGCTACATAACACATTTCCCAACACAATCCTAGGTTGTGGAAGCACAAAACAAGAAAGGCGGCAGCTGGATGCATGCCTGACAATGGGAGGTGAATCGGGTTGAAAATATAAGTAAAGGGCAATAGAGGAATCACGGCAGACAAGTGTAAGTCAACACCAAAGGCCCCACAATAGCAGTACCTGCTGTAAAACCCATAATTAAGATACCCTGCAGCTGGAATTGCACATACACACCCAATTACACCAGCATCATCCATTGCACAATAGTATAAGGTGTGAAAGCCCCCACCCCCACACACACACACACACACACGTGTATTCCCAGACACTCTGCACCATTGGAGCTTTTAATATGTACATGTTAGGGGTTGCCATAACTTTGATTCACCAGCATGTGTTGGAGACTGACGGTGGTGTGGAGGATGATGCTGACAACCATCTCAGGCACCAGAGGAGGAGAAGAGTGTTCAGACCCAGGGGAAACCTACCACAGGCTACATGGTCTGGAAATAGTAGAGCATTACAGGGTGGACTGGGACACCATACAGCAATTTGTTGAGCTGTGCCAGCCATGCCTCAGAGCCAGAAATAACAGAGGGGAACCCATCCCAGTGGACACAAAGGTATGTGTAAGCTTGAGAATACTAGCCACAGGTACCTTTCAAAGGCAAACTGGGGATATCATGGGGATCTCACAGGCATCAGCATCCAGGGTACTCCACCAGTTCCTGGATGCCATGTTACCACATGCCAATGAGCACATATACTTCCCACGAATGCAGGAAGAGTTGGCCAGCAATATGCGTCTCTTCCACCATGTGGCAGACTACCCAGAGGTACTGGGTACAATAGACTGCACGCACATACACATCAAGACACCACCCAGTGAGCAGGGTAGGCACTACATAAACCACAAGGGATACCCATCCATCAACTGCCAGGTCATGTACAATGCCTTGGAGTGTTAGTGAGGGGTTTCATATAATGTAATCAGGGATGTAGTTCCAAATAATGGGGAGTACTCATGACAGGAATCTTCTCAGATGATTTACATGTTACATAGTATATCTTAACCACAGCTTGCATATATAGGTAGAATTCTACAGAATAATAAACATTTGGAACACACAACCGCTGAAATGTGCATTAATCACCCTTGCACTACCAGTGCTTGCTCTGAGAGATAAAATTACCACTGCCAGGATTAGAATACTCAACTACGTACACAATCTTCACAATAACCTACCACTAAGCTACCTGAGATGTACCAATGGCAGTTGTGTATACTGACAGGTTAAAACACAAAAGGTAGGAATGTGTAGAAATAGGACAAACCAGCATGTACTCAATGAAAAGTGTATGCTATGTGTATACATATATATATATATATATATATATATATATATATATATATATATATATATATATATATATATATCTATGGGGATATACATAAATATGTAGATATATAGATAGGTTAACAACATTTACGTAACCATGGAGGTACATATAAATTGGATACCTACCACATACCGATTGCTTGACATACCGACGCTCATAATCATGAGGATTAAAGTCAGAAAGACCACAGTACCGAAACACCAGAAGCGCAAGGTTTAAAATCCAGATGTTAAGGGACATTTAGTCAGTGCTTCTGGTGTTGCGGTTCAGGTAGGTTACTGTGTGTAAGTGTATTTCTGAGGGCTGTAATGTGTGTAAGTGTGTGTTCTGAGTGCGGTGTGTGTTCCTGGCAGACTGTAATGTGTGGGTGTGGGTTTGCTTTGTGTGTCTGTTTGTGCAATCTAGGAGGTAGAATATTAAACTAGGGGGGGTGTGGGGGGTGCAGACACCCACATGGGGGGGGTGTAGGGGGGCTTGCCCATCTGCTCGTATGTAGTGTAGGATGATTTGTTTGGATGTGGTGGGTAGCAGTGTGTCTGTGTGTGCGTGTGTATCAATCACTTGACAATTAGCTATTGGTTACTAAGTGGTGAGGAAATGAAATACATAGAAAAAAGACATGTACCCGACTTCACAACATTTAAAACCATGCATATATATGTATAAACACTTAAAACCAACAACATTAATAAATATCATAGATTTTATAAAAATACTGTATGAAAATGAAATTGTTATAAAATAAAACAACACAAGTTGCTAATATAATATAATAAATATAGTTTAAAAGCATGAAAAGTAAATGCAATGCAATGATTTACAGTTTAACCAATTTCAGTTTAAGAAGTGGTAAAATAGAAATGGAATCATTAAGTCCTGGGGTTCTGTTGGCTTATAATTTAATTTGCCAAAGAGTTTCTCTATGTTCTAATCTAATTTCCCAAGGACCCCCCAATGTCCTTAGAAACCATTTCAATAACATAAAAATGAAACTGAGCAGTATTACCCACCAAAGTATGCCTATAAAGTGCATTAGTTTTGTTTTTATTACTGACATCATTAATATGTTCGTAAATTCTGCATTTTAAATTACACTCAGTTTTACCCACATAAAATGCATCACAACATCTACATAAAACAATGTAAACCAGCCCTTGTGAATTGTAGTTACAATGATTGTTAGTACTAATGGTTATCCCACTAGCCTGTAAAAATAATTCTTCACCTTGTAAAATGTATTTACATTGGTTGCAGGCACCACATTTAAAAGTCCATTGTCTTCTAAATGGGAAAATATTCAAATTAGCAGCTTGTTCCAATGCATTTTTAATATTCTGCCCCTTCTTATATACAACTTGAAGAGGTTTGTTTTTGAACACTTCTAAATCAGTAAACTCTGAAAATCTTTTCCATTCCTTGTCCATAATAGCCCTAATCTGATGTGCATTATTACTAAAATTAGTGACAAAAGCTCTACTAAAATTAACCTGAATATTATTCTGTGTAGGACCTAGTGAATGAGAGCACAAACCTTTACTAAGTACTGGTGAGAATCTGTCATGTCTCCCTAAAATAACTTGTTGTATTTCAAGAATAAGGTCTAAAGGATATCCCCTTTCCTTGAACATTTCCTGCAAGGTATGACATTCAATAATAAAGTCTTGATCTTGTGATGTCATACGACTGACACTGACATATTGTCCTTTGAGTATACTCTATTTTTGAGACAGGATGATTACTACCATAACTAATATAAGTATTAGAAAATGTAGGCTTTCGGTAGACCACAGATTTGAAACAATTGTCTATACAAGATACAGTTACATCTAAATAGTTAAAAGATTATGTTGAAATATGTTGAGTAAACTGAAGAAAATTGGCAGTTTGTTTCAAATATACCATAAATTGTTCCAATTGAGACATATCAGATGTTCAAAAAATACAAATGTGGTCCAGGTAGCGGACATATAAATTCCAATATTGTGCAAATATACAATCATGTATAAACTTTTTCTCCCAAACAGATAAAATAATATCTGCATAGGTAGGGGAGCAACTAGCTCCCATGGCAACACCTTGTTCTTGCCGAAAAAACTGTCCTTCAAAAAACAGAAAATTATTTCTGAGTACCAAATCAGCTAGTTCTAAGCAAAGAATGACATTATTTTCTGAAATGTTAGGATGCATTCTAAGTGCTTCTTCCAAGAATAATAGCCCCGTATCATGTGGAATAACTGAAAACAAATCTATTATGTCTATACAAAGAAAAATAAGTCCATCAATACAATATTCTGGTTTAATTTTATATGTGAACAACCCCTCCATAGGCTCTTTAGTTTCCAGTCCAAATATTTTGCAATAGGAGCCACCTTTGAGCCTTCAGAAGCCACTATAGGTCTAAGTGGGGTGTTGTCAACACTCTTGTGGACCTTGGGTATGCCAAATATATTTGGTACCTTGGGACAGTTGTTTGTTAAATAAGAATGTCCTTATGAATCAATAACCCCTTGATCAAACAGATCCTTAAGGACCAAATCAATTTTTTTTATATGCTACATTAATCTCATTAATAGATACTGAACTATATCTACATTCATTATTTAACAAGGAAAACATTTTATCCTTATAGATACTTTTATCCATGAGCACTATTCCGCCACCTTTATTGGGTTCCATAATACGAACCTCACAATTACAACATAACTGTTTAAACAAAACATGTTCTTCTTTAGTCAAATTATGATTAATACGCATATTAAATTGGTTTTTATATAGTTTTGTTATTTCACCTTCTAATATACTCTCCAAATTCTTTAACTGGGGATGTAACTGTGGATTAAAAGTACTACTCTTTCGGGGTACATCTACTTTGAAAGTATAGGCATTTCCTTGGAAAAAATGTTCTAAGTTTAATTTTCTAATAAACAACTTAATATCTAAAATAACTTGTGACAAATAACCATTTTTTTGGGGTATAAATTTAAACCGTTTGGTAAAGAGACTGAAAAATTCTGGAGTAAGTTTCAGAGAACTGTAATTAAAAATATGAAATCCTCACAGGCTTACAGTGTGATTACCATTGTGTGCACTAAGTGAATTAGTAGTAAAAATGTCTACCTGTAAGTTTGCCTGCTGCCCCCTCCCCTCAGTTGGCTTTCAGGATGTGGATATCAAGGGTGTTCAGCTTATGGTCGGACTGGACCAACGAGGAGTTGACTTCAGGTGTGGAACACTGGTCACTCATGTTGGTAATGCCTAGGTCCAGGATATTATTGCCCCTGGTGGGTGTGTGGATAAGTTGATCCAGGGCATTGGTGTTTATGAATTCCAGAAAGCATTGAGCTAATGAGCTGGTACACAAGTAGTTTTCCCAGTTAATGGTGGGGTAGATTCAGTGAGTCTATGTGATGAGTGTGGTGTGGTGCGAATGTTTACCTTCTCCACATGACTGTCAGGGTCAGTCCAGGGTGAGAGAGCTTCACCTCCCTGTGTACATGAGCCAAGTGCTACATTGCCTCAAGATGTCCAGATTCATCAGATAGACAGGAGAGAACACTGACAGCTTACCCTTGGACATGCCTGAATATAAAACTAATTTCCCCTATATAAGTGAAGAAAGTGAGTACAAGAGCTATTTTACTCTAAGCAAGTGAGAAAAGTATGTACAAAACCTGTTTACCTCTAGGTAATGAGGAAGAGAGCATGAATAAGCAATCCAGATAGGGTCTTGTCCATGTACACCACAGAGCCCCTGTACCCACAACTATGCAGGTACAAGCTGCACTCAGACTGCATGGGACTTGTCCACATCCCAGGTTGTATCATACACATATGGCAAAACAAGTTGCTCTCCACATACACATCACGTAAAACATAGCTTCATGTCAGGCTGTGTACACACTGAATGGTGCACATCAACAGGTATCACAACCCACAAAAGAGGAGACACCACTGATATTGGTAAGTACTGCACTACTACCCTGCTGAGTCTGGTCTGAAAGGCCATGAACCTTGATCAAATTATTTGATGTCAGCAGTACAGATGTAGATGACAGTAAGGTTGATTTCACACTGCATATCATAACCTTGCCAGATCATAGGACATCATCACCCATACAGTGTTCCACCTACACTCAGTATACTCGATGTGCATTCCTATGTCACAGGAGTGTTTTGCAATGGGACTGCTAGCAGAACCAGGCATCTGCCTAACAACATACAGAAGGTGCTTTGTGGGTGAGGTGACATATGGCCACAATCTGACAGCTACAAATTGCATTGTCACCCTGGAACATCCTCCGTGGTACAACGGTAGCATTGTTGCCTCACAGCAAGAGGTTCTCCAGTTTGATTCTCGGCTGGAGTGCGAGGAGTGCCTTCTGTGTGGAGTCTGCATGTCCTCCCTGCGGTTGGGTGGGCATTCACTGTGTGTAAGGGATGCAGCTTGGCAGTTGTCTTTCCTGTAATAGTTATGTCACCACACCTGTCAGGTAGTCGTATGTGGCAACTAATCATGACAGGGTGCCATCCATGAATATAGAGATCATTGTCCAGCCATACACAATACACAAGTGACCCATATCAGATCATATAACTTGAAGAGGTTTGTTTTTGAACACTTCTAAATCAGTAAACTCTGAAAATCTCGTCCATTCCTTGTCCAGAATAGCCCTAATCTGATGTGCATTATTACTAAAATTAGTGACAAAAGCTCTACTAAAATTAACCTGAATATTATTCAGTGTAGGACCTAGTGAATGAGAGCACAAACCTTTACTAAGTACTGGTGAGAATCTGTCATGTCTCCCTAAAATAACTTGTTGTATTTCAAGAATAAGGTCTAAAGGATACCCCCTTTTCTTGAACATTTCCTGCAAGGTATGACATTCAATAATAAATTCTTGATCTTGTGATGTCATACGACTGACACTGACATATTGTCCTTTGAGTATACTCTTTTTTTGAGACAGGATGATTACTACCATAACTAATATAAGTATTAGAAAATGTAGGCTTTTGGTAGACCACAGATTTGAAACAATTGTCTATACAAGATGCAGTTACATCTAAATAGTTAAAAGATGATGTTGAAATATGTTGAGTAAACTGAAGAAAGTTGGTAGTTTGTTTTAAATATACCATAAATTGTTCCAATTGAGACATATCAGATGTTCAAAAAATACAAATGTCGTCCAGGTAGCGGACATATAAATTCCAATATTGTGCAAATATACAATCATGTATAAACTTTTTCTCCCAAACAGATAAAATAATATCTGCATAGGTAGGGGAGCAACTAGCTCCCATGGCAACACCTTGTTCTTGCCGAAAAAACTGTCCTTCAAAAAGCAGAAAATTATTTCTGAGTACCAAATCAGCTAGTTCTAAGCAAAGAAAGACATCATTTTCTGAAATGTTAGAATGCATTCTAAGTGCTTCTTCCAAGAATAATAGCCATGTATCATGTGGAATAACTGAAAACAAATCTATTATGTCTATACAAAGAAAAATAAGTCCATCAACACAATATTCTGGTTTAATTTTGGCTAAAAAATCCCGAGTCCTTAAGTATATATGAACAACCCCTCCATAGGCTCTTTAGTTTCCAGTCCAAAAATTTTGCAATAGGAGCCACCTTTGAGCCTTCAGAAGCCACTATAGGTCTAAGTGGGGGGTTGTCAACACTCTTGTGGACCTTGGGTATGCCAAATATATTTGGTACCCTGGGACAGTTGTTTGTTAAATAAGAATGTCCTTATGAATCAATAACCCCTTGATCAAACAGATCCTTAAGGACCAAATCAATTTTTTATATGCTACATTAATCTCATTAATAGATACTGAACTGTATCTACATTCATTATTTAACAAGGAAAACATTTTATCCTTATAGATACTTTTATCCATGAGCACTATTCCGCCACCTTTATTGGGTTCCATAATACGAACCTCACGATTACAACATAACTGTTTAAACAAAACATGTTCTTCTTTGGTCAAATTATGATTAATACGCATATTAAATGGGTTTTTATATAGTTTTGTTATTTCACCTTCTAATATACTCTGCAAATTCTTTAACTGGGGATGTAACTGTGGATTAAAAGTACTACTCTTTCGGGGTACATCTACTTTGAAAGTATAGGCATTTCCTTGGAAAAAAAGTTCTAAGTTTAATTTTCTAATAAACAACTTAATATCTAAAATAACCTGTGACAAATAACCATTTTTTTGGGGTATAAATTTAAACCCTTTGGTAAAGAGACTGAAAAATTCTGGAGTAACTTTCAGAGAACTGTAATTAAAAATATGAAATCCTCACAGGCTTACAGTGTGATTGCCATTGTGTGTACTAAGTGAATTAGTAGTAAGAGCGTCTACCTGTAAGTTTGCCTGCTGCCCCCTCCCCTCAGTTGGCTTTGTAGACAAATTATACTGTGGTTCCCGTAATGGGGGTGGGGGCAGGATGTGGATATCAAGGGTGTTCAGCTTATGGTCGGATTGGACCAACGAGGAGTTGACTTCAGGTGTGGAACACTGGTCACTCATGTTGGTAATACCTAGGTCTAGGATATTATTGCCCCTGGTGGGTGTGTGGATAAGTTGATCCAGGGCATTGGTGTTTATGAATTCCAGAAAGCATTGAGCTAATGAGCTGGTACACAAGTAGTTTTCCCAGTTAATGGTGGGGTAGATTTAGTGAGTCTATGTGATGAGTGTGGTGTGGTGCGAATGTTTACCTTCTCCACATGACTGTCAGGGTCAGTCTTGGTAGGAGAGAGCTTCACCTCCAGTTTGGCTAGATAAGTGCATCTCTCACAGGTTATAGTGTTGGGTGGTAGGTGGAGAGGGTTGTCTGTGTACATGAGCCAAGTGCTACATTGCCTCAAGATGTCCAGATTCATCAGATAGACAGGAGAGAACACTGACAGCTTACCCTTGGACATGCCTGAATATAAAACTAATTTCCCCTATATAAGTGAAGAAAGTGAGTACAAGAGCTATTTTACTCTAAGCAAGTGAGAAAAGTATGTACAAAACCTGTTTACCTCTAGGTAATGAGGAAGATTGAGTACTATAGTAATTAGTAGCTTACGTAGTGCTTACAAGTTCTGAACAAGTGCTGAGCATGAATAAGCAATCCAGATAGGGTCTTGGATAACATAAACATACTGTCCCCCCCAACAGGTACACAATCATCTATCCATGTACACCACAGAGCCCCTGTACCCACAACTATGCAGGTACAAGCTGCACTCAGGCTGCATGGGACTTGTCCACATCCCAGGTTGTATCATACACATATGGCAAAACAAGTTGCTCTCCACATACACATCATGTAAAACATAGCTTCATGTTAGGCTGTGTACACACTGAATGGTGCACACCAACAGGTATCACAACCCACAAAGGAGGAGACACCACTGATAATGGTAAGTACTGCACTACTACCCTGCTGAGTCTGGTCTGAAAGGCCATGAATCTTGATCAAATTATTTGATGTCAGCAGTACAGATGTAGATGACAGTAAGGTTGATTTCACACTGCATATCATAACCTTGCCAGATCATAGGACATCATCACCCATACTGTGTTCCACCTACACTCAGTATACTCAATGTGCATTCCTATGTCACAGGAGTGTTTTGCAATGGGACTGCTGGCAGAACCAACACTACAGAAGGTGTCTGAATAATACATGCACATCACACCAGTGCCAGCTACAGTAAGACAGGGTTAATTAATTGTACTCCCCCACATTGTAGTCCATACCACACAGACTAACAGAAGGCATCTGCCTATTGAAGTATGCAAATGCCTATGACCTAGGAGCAATAGCTGACTCAGAGTGTTGTGGACAACATACAGAAGGTGCTTTGTGGGTGAGGTGTGTGTGACATATGGCCACAATCTGACAGCTACAAATTGCATTGTCACCCTGGAACATCCGCGGTGGTACAACGGTAGCATTGTTGCCTCACAGCAAGAGGTTCTCCAGTTTGATTCTCGGCTGGAGTGCGGGGAGTGCCTTCTGTGTGGAGTCTGCATGTCCTCCCTGCAGTTGGGTGGGCATTCGAAAGACATGCGTAAATGGGCATGCCTTCGTTGAAGGTTGAATGTCGAGCTGGCACCTCGGCGTTCGTGAAAATATACTTCCAATCATTAGAGGACCAGAGTTCCGCTGTGGCAACCCCTAACTGGGAAAAGCCGAACGACAACAACAACAACCCCTATGTTAATAACCCTGTACCCATGAACTACCACCTAGGCAGCGGTCAACATAATGGACACTGTGTGTAAGGGATGCAGCTGGGCAGTTGTCTTTCCTGTAATAGTTATGTCACCACACCTGTCAGGTAGTCGTATGTGGCAACCCTAATCATGACAGGGTGCCATCCATGAATATAGAGATCATTGTCCAGCCATACACAATACTCAAGTGACCCATATCAGATCATATATTTCCTTTAAGGGGTATTGGCCATGTTCAGATGGCCCACACCAGCCTTCCCCTTCCCTATCTCTGTTATGTAGCATGATGCATACCCTGAATACATCCATGTTCAGCCCAGTGATGTTGGACATGCTACATGTACACATCCTGATCTCAAACACATACTTCATGGAAATCCACCTTCCTAGTACTAGGATCACCACATGCTGGACAGATTATTGTCCCATACACTTTACATAGTCCTGCCATACTATGCATTCCTTTCCAGCTAACCTGCACATTGCCTACCTCTCAGGCATGGTGTGATGACCACATGGTAAATGTATCATTAACCCTGTGGATCAGTTATGTGGCACTGCTCCACCTGGCCCCAGAGACTTGCCTGTCGGCTACAGCTAGGTAATCTTTCATCCTAGATTCATACATGGCCCAGGGCATATAGCCAACTAGTTGACTTTGACTGTACATGCTATAGTTGATATCCATCCCTGCAAATACCATCTGGCTAGCCAGTGTCCCATGTGTATCACATGTGCAACACAGGTGATACATGGCAGGATGTTGAATTGCTGTACAGTGGCATGTAGATGTATATGGCAGAACACATACATGTAAAACCTGCTATGAGCAAGTCTGCAGGGTCACAGGTCATGTCCGTTAAGGCAGTGTAAATCTTTATATGTGACATATACATAGCATCAAGGTCAACTGCATTAATGTGGACACATCCAGCCATGTGCTGATAGGTAGGAACACCAGTACAGGCAAACAGACATGTCCACATCAAGACAGCATCCACATGGAGTATGAGAAATGTAATCAGGTGACTCACACACACACATATGTGGTAATAATATACACTCACCATTGAGTGTCAAAGATGTCAGTGGTGTCAGTGTCATGTAGATTTGCAAAGACAACTATTTAATCGCAATAAATGTGATACACATGTATGTTCAGCTGTAGCTCTGTATGTCTCTGTGAGTTACTGTGACCTGTCTCCATCATTATGTCTTCCAGGTATGCTGTGTGCAAGGCTACCCCCTTATACCTGCTTGGAGGATGATGCCCTCATCCCATACCTACATGACAATCATGATATCCTGTTCAGCCATGTACCACAGGATGCACAGCAGTGGGATGCCCTGTGGTTGGAACTTCACAGGAGGGTTAATGATGTGGGTGGCCTCAACCGCACATACCAGCAGGTGTGCAGACACTGTACAGACCTCATTAGATGGGCAAAACAGCATGCAAATGCAGTTGCCAGGGAACAAGGTGCAACAGGTGGTGGAACACCAACCCAGCCCCCACTCACACATACCAAGGAGCTACTGGCCAACCTGGGGATACCTGCAGAACAACATCCACAAGCCTTAGCCGATATTGTGGAGGTGGGTGTCTCTCAATCACCGAGCCTGGAGTTGCTTGGTAAGTCACTACTGCACCTATAACAACTATATTCATTATAGTTGCATATGTCACTGTACAATATGTAATGTAACATCATATGCAAGGCATGTATACACACATGCCGCATACTATAGTATGGTACTCTGTGTATGCACACATGTGCATACATCATAGTATAGCCTAATGTACTGGTGTATGTATCAACATGCACATTGCACCCTGTAGCTATCATACAAACATGGATAATGCTCATACTCATGACAGCAGCTCATTGCAGGTGAGACTGTTATTATTTATCAGGCGTCATAATGCACAGATCTATCTGCCATGTGGCCATCTACCACATGTTCACATAATGTATGGTCCTGTCACAATATACAGGTCGGACCTGCAATGCATCACAATGTCTACCCATGTGCAACACTTGATAACTATGTGAATCACCGACATGAATCCTCAGGAACTGTCATTGCAAGATGTGTGGACAGCTGTGCATACAATGGTGGAGGTGCTGTTCACTGTAGGGACATGTACTACAGATCAGAACTACACATGTGGGGAATAGAAACAGTTCTACACAGTGAGCTGGAGTATGGCCAGCCCACATGATTCACTGGTGTGGATCATAGCCCTGCTATGAACGTCACTCAATGTGATGTGCTATCTTGACATGTCCATGACATCTAGTGGCCTGGCTGCAACACTGCCTTACTATCCTGAAAAACATATCCCACATACCAAACATACCACCCTTTGTCTGCATAACCCTGTCATCAGTGGAGCATATGACATCTATGGGTGTATGTCATATGGGACAACACAGACATATGAAATAGATGCCCATCACAATAATTTGGCCAACACATGTACACACATGGCCATGGAGGATGACCAGAGACATGAAGCAACACACACAGTAGACGTGATATGCTTGTGTGTACACCCTGTTGTACAATAGCTACACATGGTCCAACTATGGTCTTTGTGTAATGGTTATAGTGCAGATGTGGAATACTAGACATCCTACAGGCCAGTGCACATCTTGTGTAGGCATGACATCAATCCACCATATAAGATTGTTTGAACATCTTGAGTGTGTAACGACATGACCGCAGTGATCTGTACAGTATCCACATCAGCCCACAGATACAGTACATTCTCCTTGCTGGTGTTGGACATCGATGTCATACTTGCTCCTCGTGTGTGTGTGTGTGTGTGTGTGTGGTATACAGATGTCATGTGGGATATGGTGTACCGACAATTTCGCCACGTCTGGCCATAGTTGCCAGGCAGCAGCAATATGGTTGCAGATGTGCAGGGGTGTCATTCATATACCCTTCAGTGACCAGTGTCACACATTCCACATCATGCTTTAGTGTGTATACACCTCAGTGACATGGGTCACATTCCGCAGTATATATGTATTGTATCTGAACACAGTCATGGTTATGAACTGTGTCTGTAACTCACACTGTATAGCAATAGAGACACCTCATGATTCCCTGCAATGGCTATGCACATTAGCTAAATGTGCAGTATATCTGTAGGGCAGACAGACAACACTGCATTGGGACACCATTACCTCACTGTATATTTGACAGGACACCATTGTATTAAACACATCAGTAGATCACATGTCATACTACATGTGATTGTCAAGGTCATATGCCACACATCAGGCAAGTGTACTGTTAACCTGTGCTGGTCTACATGGTGTAACACAGGGATGTATACTAACTACTATTATGATTGTGTAATTTGCATGCCTTCTGCTATGACACATGCATGCTGTTGTGTGCAACCCAGGGATGTATGATAACTACCACTACTATTGTCAGTGTTGCATGCTGTCTGCTGTATAACATGCTTGTTGCATGCCTTCTGTCATATCACATGCATGTTGGGTGCCATAGTATGTGTGTCTGTGTGTGTGTTTGTATGTGTGTCTGTGTGTCTGTGTGTCTGTGTGTGTCTGTGTGCCTGTGTGTGTGTCTGTGTGACTGTGTGTGTGTCTGTATGTCTGTGTGCATGTCTGTGTGTCTGTGTGTGTGCATCTGTGCATCTTTGTGTGTATCTGTGTGTCTAAGTTGGGTGCCATAGCATGTGTGTCTGTGTGTCTGCGTATGTGTCTGTGTGTGTGTGTCTGTGTGTGTGTGTCTGTGTGTGTGTTTGCATCTGTGTGTGTGTGTGTGTGTGTGTGTCTGTGTCTATTGTATAGATTGTAATGTACAGTTCTTGTCTGCCCCTCACAGGTGATGTAGGTGCATTGCCTTCCTGTGATCCATCTGATGTTAGTGACCCCACAGACTCTAGCAGTGATAATGAATGTATGATTGAGGCACAGGCAGGGTTGTTAGGGATTGAATCTGTGCCATCGGTTGCCATTCCGCCTATATCCCCCTCATCCCCACACACAGATCCCATGCTTACACATACCCCATCACCAGTGGCCATACAGGAAGGACTGTTGGCATGTGGTAGCTTGGAACAGGAAAGTGTGGGAGCTATGGAAGGTGTGCCTGCACACCATGATGTCAGCCAACTGACTGGTGATGCCACACAGAGGCACGTGGCCAGTGCTGCTCATAGAAGGACCTCTGGCCAACATGCCCCTGCAAGACAGAGCGCAGGCTGTAATGGAGGCACAAGCACGTGCTGAATGGCACAACAGAGAAGATCAGAGGCTTCAGAAGTCTGATGTCCGTTCTTTAAGCAACAACATCCAGGCAATGGTAAATGCTCAAAAACAGATTGCTGAAGCTTTGGATAGATGGTTGGGTGACATGGTTGGAGTCCTTGACCGTGGCATGACAATCCGCATGACAATCCACGAGCGTTAGCTGTCTGTGTTGGAACATCTGGTAGGAGTGAGGCATCGGGCATGTGGATGTAGGCCTGCTACATCACCTGTTTCAGGTCTGCTTGAACGAGCTACCTCACATGTCCGCTCCCATAGTGTGGTAGCAGCAACAATGCAGCTGGTGCTGCGCTGTCCACACCACGACACAGCAGGCCACGTGCATGTGGCCCTGGATGGTCCCAACAGGGACATGGTTCCAGTGGACAAGTATCATCAGACAGTTCCCAATGTGCACCTCTGCCTGATAGTACCCATGCAACCCCTGGCAGGCGCAGGTCACATGTCCGTAGTCGGACACCATGAACTGTAAAACCTGGCCTGTACAGTCCACAACTGTCAATAATATCCCTGTGTATGCCAGAACTGTGTGCATACATACACACACACACTGGAAACATATGTAGGGCACCGCAACACACACATGCATAACATCCACACACGCCCAATTAGATCAAAGGCCCTAACCCACACACATGATGTCATCCAATGGTGCAGCCTAGGCCTCTGGCAAACATTATCACCCTGTGCATATGATGATGCCTGTGCTGCATCCCTGACATCCACACCATCAGTGCAGGGACATGCTCATATGGTCTGATGCACATGGTGAACAGACTAGGAAGATAAGTGTAGTTTACAGTTGTTGAGTACTGTTGACAGGCAGCAGACATACCATGTACTACAGGTGTACAATGCATTTTGTACTGTTAACAGTATGTGTCTTGTGTAACAACAGTAACTGCATGTTGGTCATGATGTTCTGCATTCCCCCTTCAAGTCTAATTGCAAGTGCCGGTGGATGTCAGTGTTTGCAGTTAATGCCCCATATGTCAATGTGGACTACTCACAGGTATGTATGAATATACCAGCATTCACCTTGTAGCTACCACATCACAGTGAGAATGTCCCATGTTCCAAACATGTCTACTGATCCGAGAGCATGATACTGTAGCTACAGACCTGACATCCATACTGGGTGACATCACAGGTACAGTTACATGGAGAGGAGAGGTAAGAGAGCAGTCTAGCTGATTACAAGGGTAGAGGACAGTGGGAAGTGTGATGCCTCATTGGGAAGCAGTAATACATATTCCCATGACAGGATGCCAACACACAACTGCACCAACACACTCAGGTATTGACACACATGTATTCAGTGACACAGTAACATCCCCATACATTCACGGATTCACTGACACAGTAACACACACTCACACACAGTTGCTACTGTTCAGGTGAGGACTCCTGCCTATGTGCAAATCATCATTACAGTACTGTGCACCTACATGACATGCTACAGAGAATACAGATGCACAGGTTGTCAGTATGGCTAAGATCGGGGACATCAACATGGATAGCAGATTGCATCTCCTGGATGGAGGGAGGGGTCTTATCGGTTCAGTATGGTAACATGCATCCTCACTCTTCAGGGACCAGTCAGCCATACACACACACACACACACACACACACACACACACACACATACACACACATACACATACACACATACACATGCATACACATACACACACTGTGGCATTCACTATTGAATACACCTATGTCACGCACATACAGATACTTCACATGTGTGAGATACACAACCCTGCCTATGTCCTGCTTTCTACATTGCAGTCTGTACAGATTTCTACACTAGTGTACAGGAGAGTGAATAACAACTGAGATGTATTCGCCACCATACGTGACATATATGGACACACACGCAAACACACATGCCAGTACTGTCAATCAAACACCTGCCTAGCTCATGATATGTATGACAAACTTACAGCAGTATTGCACATGTTACAAAGTGTACTGACGCTTTCTTTGGCAACAGTGCTGATATATGCACATGAGAGGTCTTAACTGTTACAGGTGTCCAGTGATTTACCTTCAGTGTTACCCTGACCACTGTCTATGTTGTGTGTTATGCCCTTCAATTAATTAAACCACTGCTTACCGGTTACACAGGTTATTGTAGGACCACTTGTGACACACCTGTGAGCTGTCCTTAGCAAACATCCATCTGCAAAGATGCCCCACCACTTAGTTATTTCCACACTTCTGTCCATACCTGAGGTACATCTTTCTGTACATTCAGCATATCACCATATACAGTTGGCAATGCTGAGGCTGCATTGCACTGCATGATGTACTAAGATACACGTCAGCTGCATAGATCAGCAACAGCACATGCATAGTATCTGAATGCACACCACTACATGTACATGTGTGTAGGTCCTACAATCCTGTCATTTGGGCATGTTTGTAGGCATTGCAATTGGTGGACATGTGTAATGACATACATGATGCATGGACTGTTGTATGATATGATAGGTGTAATCAGTGACCGGTACAGAGGGAAAGTTACCTCTGTCAACATTGATATCACACCTTATGTATTGTTAGCATTCAGCAGCCATGGACCTACATTTCATGTGTATTGGCAGTAGCCACCTGTCTGCATAAAGGACAATAACAGCTATGCTATTTACATGTATGGTGTGTGAGTGTGTGTGTGTGTGTGTGTGTGTGTGTGTGTGTGTGTGTGTGTGTGTGTGTGTGTGTGTGTGGCATGAACATATCCAGGGCAGGAACATGTATGTCATATCCAAACATGAGGGTGTGTACTGGTGTACAGCAACAGTCATCTACTAATGCTGTGAATAACCAAGGGCCCCTGCTATGTGTACAGCTGACCTGGTTAGAGACAGTGGTATCATTGCATTGCATAACACATGATGCAACAGTGTCAGTACATGGGTACTCTCTACAGTTGATGTAGAGCTTGGTACAGTCCACTTGTCAAGGGTCACATAGTGGTGTACTCTTATATGTCCTACAAAATGTATGGATGTGTGTTGGTGGTCCGAGGGAATGGTGGTGTCTAAGGTTTACATCCCCAGAATGCAGCATTTGACACTGTGTCCTGCACCTGACTCATTTGTGCCTTTCGTGGGGGTACCGGTCAGTACATGAGTGGCCTCTATGTATGTGGGAACACCACCACCTGGAGCGGTCCGTACCTGTGTTATGGCCCACGTGTCTGGTTCTGAGGTATATGGTGGTAGTGCTATTGTGCACTACAGAGCCTTCAGCCAGGTGTTCCTCACTGCACAGATGTCAGTACTCCCCATTGTTGGATCTACAGTGAGCAGCTGTAATTATGGACATTAGGACGCTACACATCTAGCACTGGTTAGCATAATCATACAATGCAGTTGTCCTCTAGGTGTCAGGGTGTTATCTTGTGTTTAGGACATTTGCCTTGGAATGGCACTATATGGACGAATGCGACTTGGGTATTATCCCCACTCCCTTGAATCATGGATGCATGTGATATGTGTCAAAGGCCTGTCTACCGTCAAGCATGTCATCCCAGAATAACAAACACTGGACACCCTCATACTTACAGCAGGACATTGGCTCATTCTGTTGGTCAAGCAGTTTCCACTCCTAGCAAGACATTACTGCGAGTGGTGGTATTGTGCTTGGTATAGGATGGTACATCTAAGGTGACGGACAGCAGCAGACATTGTGTAAAAGACCAGTGTCAGATATATGTAGAGCAGCTTGCCTGCTAACAATGACAACTACTAACACTAGAGTCCATTACAATGTGTTCTTTATGTCTAACTGTAATAGCATGGCCACTGTGGTCTTCTGTGTTTAGAATCAGAGTGCATCTCAGACAGCCCTGTGCTACTAAGTGTGTGAGCATGCCCAGCGACACCTCGTGTCATTTATGTGCCCCTGTGTATGGGCATGGCCATTGTAACCCTGTATAGTGATAGTAGTTGTCCATTCCACAGATGGGCATACTCCAGGTCTGGATGGATTCCTACTTTAAACACACAGGTTCACAGGTAAGTACATCTTAACTGCCAGCATCCCTGTTGATGTCCGCATTACTAGAAGGTCATAATGACAGCCTTGAAATGTGTAGTCTGTGTGGGCGACTCGTAACTATGAAGTATTGTAATAGTGATCTGTAGATAGGCAGGTGTTCCATTCTCACCACTGATGTGTGTATGTGTGTGTGTGTGTGTGTGTGTGTGTGTGTGTGTGTGTGTGTGTGTGTGTGTGTGTGTGTGTGTGTCTGTGTGTGTGTGTGTGTGTGTGTGTGTGTGTGTGTGTGTGTGTGTGTGTGTGTGTGTGTGTGTGTGTTTGTCCCCATCTGCCTGAGGACTGAATAATGCTTTTAGACTGCTCACACTCCATACAATTCCTATAATCACCTTTGGCAAGGCTGATGATGTCACCCACCTACAAATACACCTCTGAGAGTGCTGTGTCCCAGTAAGCTCGGTAGCATGTTCTGTAACTGTGTAGTGCTGTAGTGTAATAAAGTAGTTAAGTTGGTGTTTTAGTCCCAGACTTGCCAAGTGTGTGTGTGTGTGTGTGTGTGTGTGTGTGTGTGTGTGTGTGTGTGTGTGTGTGTTTGTCCCCATCAGCCTGAGGACTGAATAATGCATTTAGACTGCTCACACTCCATGCAATTCCTATACCCTCCTTTGGCAAGGCTGACGATGTCACCCATCTACAAATATACCTCTGGGAGTGCTGTGTCCCAGTAATGTCAGTAGCGCATTCTGCAACTGCGTAATGCTGTAGTGTAATAAAGTAGTTAGGTCGGTGTTCTAATCCCAGACTTGCCAAGTGTGTGTGTGTGTGTGTGTGTGTGTGTGTGTGTGTGTGTGTGTGTGTCTGTCCCTGTCTGTGTAAGGATTGAATAATGCTTTTAGACTGCTCACACTCCATACAATTCTTATACCCAGCTTTGGCAAAGCTGATGATGTCACCCACCTACAAATACACCTCTGGCAGTGCTGTGTCACAGTAATCTCTGTAGCGTGTTCTGTAACTACTAATGCTGTAGTGTAATAAAGTAGTTAGGTCAGTGTTCTAGTCCCTGACTTGCCAAGTGTGTGTGTGTGTGTGTGTGTGTGTGTGTGTGTGTGTGTGTGTGTGTGTGTGTGTGTGTGTGTGTGTCTGTGTGTGCATCTGCCTGAGGACTGAATAATGCTTTTAGACTGCTCACACTCAATACCATTCCTATACCCACCTTTGGCAAGGCTGATGATGTCACCCACCTAGAAATATACCTCTGGGAGTACTGAAACCCAGTAATCTGGGTAGCACGTTCTGTAACTTCGTAATGCCATAGTGTGCTAAAGTACTTAGATCAGTGTTCTAATCCCAGACATGCCAAGTGTGTGTGTGTGTGTGTGTGTCTGCCTGCATGATACAAGTACAGTGCTTTGTAGAGTATGCATTCTCTGTACAAATCACATGACCACCTTTGTCAATCCTGCTGTTGTCACCCACCTAGATATACACCTGTAGGCATGCTGCAACCCAGTATTCACCGTAGGGCATGCCCTAAAAGCTTATTGCTGCAGTGTGATATGGTAGGTAGGAGTTTGTATACAAGACATGGCAAGTGTGTGTTTGTCTGTCAGAGCCTGTGTAGAGGTGGCTGTGAGTGTCTTACCATTGGACATGTTGGGGAGCGGATTTTGTAGTTTTCCTATACGGTGTCCATCTTATGACATATTGACCACATCACAAGGAGTACAGCTGTCAGTCAGCCATGGGACTGTGTTGGCAAGCCATACCCTACATCTGGCAAAAGGCCTGGTGAACAAAGTATGCAACCCTACTAGTACCCGGTATATGTCTCGTACCCATGTGCCATGCACAAACAAACTTGCCTGGGATATCCCGCTATGTTTCTAGTACCATGCACATTGATGACAGATAGTAGGTATGGTGTGAATGCAGTGGCATGCAGAGGACTTGGCACCCTGAACAGCAGTACAATAGGCACATATATGCAGATACTGTGCCTTCACTATGTTCCACACTGGATGCCTGCAACATGTGTAGTGCCATCAATTGTGATCCACAGAGTCCATACAATGCTGTACACATGTGCACTGTATGGACCCATGCCACTGACACCACGGAATACCTGTATCATACTATCAATGCAGGTGCAGGGTCAACCTGCTCACTATAAGCAGGTTTCGCCACACCAGACCAGTACTGGCATATCGGGGGATAACAATCTGTGTACACAACATGTGCCTGCCAAACAGGTACACCTGTACATGTCACTGTACAGTATTGCGGGACATGCACATCCTAGGCAATGTCCATGTGAAGGACTATTAAACACAGACATGGCATGCATTGCAAAGCTATGGCCATACACATTGGTAACCAGAATGTCAGGGCAGATCATGCAGTACCCACCTGTGTGGGACACTGCAGACACTACACCCCTGCACTGCACACCATTGTTGGGTGACACGATGCCAAGGATTACCCCTCACCCAACCTCGTACAGCCATTTTGCACAGCCAATCACTACACACCCATGAAGCAATGCATACATGCATGCCAGTACCGGCACCTTGTGTCTGCATGTGGGTTATGATGCTCCCAACCACAGTCACTCCCAGAATAACCCTCGTTGGCATACCAACAGATGTCAAACACTTTCACATGCCCTAGCCCATACCACCTCCAGATATCCCCTGTGGTGCATGTAGTCCTGTGCATTACTGTAGTGTGGCAAACTAAATAGGTTGTGTATTTGTGGCCCTGGCAAAGAGTGTCAATGTGTGTCCATTAGAGTGTGTGGTCATGGTGACAATGGCATCCGTTCATGTGGACAGCCTTGTGTGCCACACCTAATGTATATCTACTATATCTCTGTTGCAGATGTCACTCACCTGCACACATATATGTTCTTAAGCACAGCAACATGTTGCCTTTGTGGCACATGTAGTAACATCATGAACATGTAATAGTAATGAGTAGTCAGGGGTTTGACCCCTGAACTGTTAGGCGTGTGACAGACTATGCTTAGGGTTAAGTCTCCAAGCCCTTCCCTGGTGTACTTTGCCTGTCCCACTCACACACTATCTGGTGGATGTGAAGGAGTACACCTGCTCAGCAGCAGCATGTGTATTATAAGTGATGGACATGGTCAGGTGATGGCCTCTGCACCTATTGCAGTCCTTCTCTACCTGATTGCATGTAGAACAGCTGTGATGGTGTTCCCATAGCCATCTGCATAATAAACACAGTACACTGTTTAGGGAAAACATGCTGGTATTTGGCCATGACGCTGTGAGTGGTACCTGGATGTGGTGTTCTTACACGGCATCACAGATGATATCTGGATGTACCTCAAACATTATACACAGTGAGAAATAGCCTAAAGACAGGAGGGTGATGTGCCACACATGACTACAGCATGTACGTGTTGCTATGCTGCAATGAGACTATTGCCTGTTTAACATGTGTGTGGAAAGGTCTATTCTGCATGAATTAATACAGAAATGACAATATTCTGTTCGTGAGGGACCCCCATCTGTACGGCCATCTGTGAACTGGTCAGAGTGTTCAACCATTTGTTTCCTGTGTTACACACTGAACGCACATCTGTGCACAGCAGAAGCATAGTGTGAGGATTGCAGACAGTACATGATGATAGGGATGTGTTGCTGCCATTGCATCCCTGACTGGATATGTGTCACATGAAGCAGTGGTATGACAGACACTGTCTGGGGTTCCTAGAGACAAGACAATAATGGGCAACTGTTCATAGCTGCGGTCGCACGTCTACTGCACATTGTACATATGGCATGCAGTATATATGCATGTGTTGTGCTCCTTCTGCAAATGTATACCATCTGTTGTTTTGGGTTGATGGTGATAGCTATGCATACTGTTGTAGGTAATCATGTATGATGATGCCTATCACTAAGCCATATGTGGGTTTAAACTGCAACACCATAGACTAAATGGGTTGGGAGATCTCGGCAGAACCTCATGTCCCACTTCAGCTGACCATGGCACCGGGCACTGGCACATCTGGGGCCCAGCCTTGGACATCAGCCTCTGTTGGCTCTGCAACACCTTCTGGTGGTACCTCCACTGAGGTTGGAGCATGTCCACCCTGGGAGCAGGACCAGACAGGTACATGTCCGCTGTCGTGTGGTCCCGGACGTGTTGTATTGGGGGCTCACTAAGGGGTTCCAAAGCCAGATACGCAAGCTCAAGGGTGGAATCACATTTACAGGGTGATGCTGCCCCTCCTGGACAGCCCCCAGCACTGCCAACTTTGCAGCTGTTTATGTGCAGTGGCGGCTGCCCATGGCTGGGGACCTCCATCCCACTGTTCCCTTGGCCTTGTGAATGCCAAACACCCATCCCTGTCTGGGGTGTATCCCCCCACATGTGTCATATACCAACCCTGTATGCTGTCATGTCTGTGATCCTACCTATCCTCCATGGCCATACCTACACTCCTTCCCCTACATTTGACCCTCACCTACGGAAACATAAGGCCAATCAGCTGCTAGGACAACATCTGCCTTATACGTAGTTGTCCATTTCACACATGTGCCCACTAGACACATGTAACACTTGTAATATGCATCACAACATAATCCTGTTATCCTCACCCCTGTCCCTCAGGCACACAATCCTGGTATGCACATCACTCATAAATGGCCGGGTACAGGTGATGAGGATGACCTCATTGTACACACAACACTACCGGTCCCTCTATGGTTACCCCATTTACCGTTATCATGATGATGATGTTGCACACAGAACCTTGCAAGAGTACTGTTCAAGCATAATGATTGAACAGGTACTGTTGTGTTAATGTACATTACATGCACAGAGTGATGTATACTGCACAGAGTGATGTATATGGCCAATGTACAACTATCTGCGTGTATGACTGACACATGTCTGTCTGAGGGAATCTTGAGATCACATAGAACAACACCGCTACATAATAGAGGCATCACTGGTGTTTGCCGTTTCATTTGTTTGTAATGCTTTGTTGCCACATGGTATGTTCCTGATATATCTCTATATATGTATGTACCTATATGCTGGACATAAACACTCACATATACATCTACATGATGGGATACATTCCTATACTGTTGAATGACTGCGCTGTATGATATGTTTGTGGTACTGTCCATTGTCTGTATATCTGCCATGGCGTATTGGTAATTCACATTAGCTGTGTGTGCAGAGTCCTGGATCCGAGCCTTGCAGAGGACATTTATTTGGTTGCCGGGCAGAACAAGGCCATTGAATACAGATGTAGTAAGGCACATTAAAGCAGTTGGGAGCGGGTGTGCGTGGGTTTGCACAGTGTTAAGCACTGCTGACCTCTGGTTACAGCTTCTGGTTACTTGTTTAGCCTCTACATTGCTTTACCAGTGCAATACCCGCATACTGTTAGCCAAACAGGCTTACATCCACTCGCTCCCACACTTGCAAATGCACCAACATTGGTGCTTGCATCTGACACTCACACTCCTGGGTGGGAGCGAGGACCACAATATTACCTTGTCATGCCTATAACATCGGACTACATGACTACAGTATCAGGAATGGCTGCCCATTAGGCGACGGCATGGTGTTCGACTGTACAGAATTTGCAGCATGTCCAGTGAATTAATCATATTTGTGTGTTCCTCATACAACCTGCTCCCATCTGGCTGATACATGGGAACCAAGACTCTTCAATACAGACAAGTAATTGGGTTTTGGGAGCCACATCTATTGGCCTAGTCATGCTACCGCATACCTATTATAGGTTTGCCACCTTTTCAGTTGGCCAAGCTGGGACTTTAGGGTTAACACCTGTCCCACTTTGCAAGGGACAGTCTCTCTTTAGGCAGTTGTGTCCTGCGAAAATAATCAAGACATAGCAAATGTCCTGAGATTACTGGGTAAAATGATATCCTATGTATCTTTAATAGTTGCATAAAACAGTTATTTTATATATGAACCCTCTATATGTTATGTGAAGTAGCATAAGCAATTCAAATGTTACAAGAATAAGCTTTTATTTGTGCAAATAAGTAAAATTCTGTACTATGCATGTCTGTAGGTATGTTTTGTCCTGGAAAATCTGACATTTCTACATAACATGTCCCACTTTGGGCATTTGAAAAGGTGGCAACCCTATAGGACCTTTATGTAGAGATGTCAGATTTTGCAGGGCAAAACATACCCACAGCCATTACAAAGGAGAGTACTTCACTGTTTTGCCTAAATAAAAGGTTAATCTTGTAGCATTATAGTTGCTTATACTGTTTCTTATAACATTTACGTGTTTCAGATACAAAATAATTGTTTTATGCAACT
>NC_056729.1:1278138903-1278173903 GCF_019279795.1 Protopterus annectens
TCACCCCAATATTGAAACAAAGAGCAAATATGGTACTCTAAGGAGCCTTTATGATAATTTGATAGTTTTATTATTAGACAATTCATTAGAATATTTATTATTTAATACATAGAGGTTGTCGTTATATAATAGTATTTATACAGCCTGTGTTCATTGTACTATGTTAAATATATATATATATATATATATATATATATATATATATATATATATGTAGAAACCACAAAACCCTAAATGAATCTAAGGAGCGTTCACCAAATTCGTGATTCTGTTCAAACAAACTGCCACAATATGTATTATTACTTATCAATACATTGCTTATATAGCTTACTTGGCCTTATCTGTTTTATAACCAGCGTATATATGGTTTCGTAGCATTTCTAGACTAAATGTAGTTACTGCCATTTGAGTATTTTTATGTTGAATGTGAGTTAGATGGTTGGTAAATAGCTGTTTGTGATTTTAATCGAACCTCCGTTTTAACATGATTATATTTTTATATGGTTTCAAGTTAATTTTGTGTTTTGTAGTAAAATTTATAACATTAAGGTACCAGTGTTTTAAATATTGTAGTGAGTGTATAACCTGGTCTTTAACTAAGCACTTTAAATTCAGAAGTACATATGTATTTTTTATTTAAGCACTGCCACTTTAAAATTTGTTAAATGCTTGTGGGAGGGGTCACGAGCATTTGAAATGTCTTGTTATAAATTCAGCGCTCTAATGGCGCTTTGCTGTTTGTCTGAAGAAGCGGCTTGTTTTGATGAAAGCGCTCACAATTAAACGTTTCTTTTGGTTTTAATTATACGCTTGTTTTTGTTTGAACCGCATGGTTAAGCTGCTCTCGCTGTGGATTTATTGAAAGTGTATGAACACACGTTCCTCTCAAGTTCTAACTTTACATCTGTCCTGGAATGAACCGCATGGTTATGCTGCTTTCGTTGTGAACTTGCTGAAAGTGTCTATGAGAACGCTTTGCATCTAGGGCTCCACCGCTCTGTTTGGAGATTTGCTGCCTTCGCTGTGAACCTGCTGAAAGTGTTTATGAGTACGCTTTGCATCTAGGGCTTTATCGCTCTGTCTGTAAATCTGAAGTAAGTGTTTGGCAACTTCACTAGTAACACGGACGCTGCCATTAGACTTTCATACATATTGTGGCAGTTTGTTTGAACAGAATCACGAATTTGGTGAACGCTCCTTAGATTCATTTAGGGTTTTGTGGTTTCTACATTTATTTGGGATTTTGAGGTTTCTGATAAATAAATAACATGGAAGGAGCTGTGGGCGAGAATACCACTGGTAATTTACATTCATTAAGAACTCATGTACGAGCCCTGATGGAGGACGTTGCCAATCCACTAGTAGAGTTTGATGGCCGTTTATGTGATATAAGCAGTGACAATGACATGAGGGATGAAGCCCTCATTAGGAGCATTAAGAGAGATATGGATAATGATCTGTTTAGATTTAAGCGCCTCCAAACTCAGAGGTACCACATGGAGGCATGTTTAGCTAAAGGCATCGTACCGAGGGGCTTAAGAATTTTGAACATGCCGACTTATGGAAGTCTTTATCCAGGATTGCTACAGAAATGGCAGCAGATCAATTTGGATGCCAGTCGGGCATATATCAAGCTCCTCATTGACTTCTTCCTCCCCATTGAAGAAGAGTGTAAGAAGAATATGGACAATCTACATCAGCGTCTAAATAACATCATAGGTGATAGTGCGACTGAACTCTATATGCGAGAGTTATTCGACCGGGCGGGTCGATATGAGACCAATCTACTCAATAACAAAAGGAAGAAGTTAAGCAGAGACATTAAAGATTTCTCAGAACAGCATGTCTTTGTCTGGCCACGCAATGTACCGGAAGAAATGAACAATCACGAACCAGGAAGGAGACCCTGGAACAATCAGCATAGGGGAACTCATAATAGAGCTACCCCTGGTGTTAATAGATTGACCAATATCAATGGAGAGACCATTGACAGAGTTAATGCATCCAGTGTGAATAACAACACGGGTTCCGCTGATTATTGTGGTCTACCTAAAGGCCCTGTGAATGGGACTTCCAATCCAGTGATAATTCCACCAAATAAACCTGCGAATGTGGCTCCTGCCCTTGTGCAGGAGGATACCCCAGCAGTCACATTGGATGACATGCAATCACCTATGGGGAATGCAGCATCTTCTGTTTATACCACCCCTAGTGAGAACACCACTGGAATAGCGACTGCCACTAATGATAATGAAGCGTCGACCCTTACATCTCTAGCAGGAACAGTTAGAAGGAAAATACAGCTAGAGAGAATTGAAATGCACAATCCCACTGAAGCTCCTTTTCCCATACGTCTGAATCAGAAAAGGTCGCTAGAGAACGATCATGCTCGGGGAGCCAAGAGGAAAGATGGACCCCCTCCCCCGAATGTACAACAGACTCTTCAGAATTTCTGGGGTCAGGCAATTTGATTTATAACATCTCGAATTATGCACTATCTGAATCAGAAACAGAGGTATTGAATAAGGGCATGTCGTTCATACCTACATCTAGGATTGATCCCAGTCAATCCATCCTAGCTATAAGAACATTTGCAAGAAATGTTGGGTTGAAATTACTTCATAAAGACAACAACAAGTATGACTCTACAATATTTAAGAGGAAAAGTGTATTTATGCCACCGTTCAATTCGAATGTGGACATATTTGTGAAAGCCGTGGAGAAGGATCTATATGAATTACAGCAATCATTTCAACACAATATGCATGAGAATTTAACCAGAACACAAATGGATGCATTGAATAGCCTTAAGAGAAATAACAGCATAACGATACGACCGGCAGACAAAGGAGGCTCTGTGGTGGTCTTGGACTCCATCTACTATCATGATGGGATGTCCAACATGTTGAATGATGAAGCCTATGAGCAAGTTTCTGTGGATGTAGTAAAGAGTATGCAAGAGAAAATCACTCGTACTTTATTAGAATGCAAGGTTGCTGGCTATCTGTCGGAGGACCTCTACCATTTTATGTTAGTTGATCATCCTGTTATTCCCACCATCTCGGGTCTACCGAAAATACACAAGAACCTTCTTCAACCCTCTTTTAGACCTATAGTAGCTGGGGCTGGTTGGCTTACTGAGCCACTCTCCATGTTCTTGGATCATGAGCTTAAGCATACCATCAAGAAATCAGTGTGCATCCTCCAAGACACTGAACATCTATTGAGGGAGTTGTATATGTGTATCTGCACTCTTGATAGAGCCAGGATTGACTCAGTAGTTTTTGTGACCATGGATGTAACTTCATTGTTTACGTGTATCCCTAACGATGAGGGCATCCACATGCTACAATCATATCTTAGGAGCAATTCTGAGTTTGACGAAGATAGGATTGACTTTATATCATTGCTTATGGAGACAGTTCTAGAGAACAATATTTTTCTGTTTGAACGAACCTGTTACAAGCAGGTAAAAGGGGTCGCCATGGGCACTAGCTGTGCCAACAGCTATGCCAACTTGGTCATGGCGACCTTTGAAGAGGCTAACATCATTCAAGATCCACACATCCTATTCTATAAGAGGTTTGTGGACGATCTTCTTTTTCTATTGGAAGGAAGTATCGATCAAATTCAAGCCTTCCATAATAGCTTAAATCTTTGTAGCTCCTTTTTAAAATTCACAATGAATTATGATATTGTAAGTATTGACTTCTTGGATGTTACCATATTCAAGACAGAGGGCATGATCAACACAAAAATACATCGGAAACCCTGCTATAAACCATCTTTCCTTCACAGGGATAGCATGCATCCACCTCACATCTTCAAGAACATCATCAAGGGCCAAGCTATGAGAGTCTCCAGGCTATCCTCTAGAAGAGATGACTATGATACAGGATTGAATGATTTATGTGAAGGTCTCATGACACGTGCATATACTCTAGAGGAAATTCAAAGAACATATAGAGAGATGCATGTTTTGAGGGAACATAGAGCCAAGCTGTACCTACTAGGAGATACAGTACAACCGGGCAGGTCTATTGAGCATTCTGGGAACAAACCAATTGGCTTTGTTTTACTGTATGGGCAAGGTACAGATAAGCTTCAATCAATAATTCGGAAGCATTGGAACATTCTCACTGTGGAAAATGACATTACAAATGTAGTAGGATGTAATCCAACATTTGTATTCAGTAATATGCTCAACCTAAAGAGATTGCTGTGTGGTACCAGATGTAGCGTATTTCATGAAAGAACAGGTTTTGAGAGGACTAAAAAATGTGGGAAATGTGTACAATGCAAATTTATAGATGAGTCCCATTATTATAGACATCCGGTTTCTGGACATCTTTGGACACTAAATTGTGATAGTGACTGCAACACCAGAAATATTGTATACGTGGCTCACTGTGTCGAATGTTTTTCGTTCTATGTAGGCAAGACCAATAGATCCCTCAGGGGGAGAGAATACGGGATCATGGTTATTGCTTGGCCAGGAAACAAGAGTATAGCGCTTTAGCTAAGCATACTCTTAGAGAAGGTGCAGCGCACACCTTTCTATTTCAGGTGTTTCAAGTAATAGAGCCCAGTCCAAGATTGGGCAATTTAGTTAACCTCACAGAGCAAGCTGAGCTGAAATGGATGTGTAGGCTAGCAGCACACAGAGAGAAGGGTTTGAATGAGGTATTGTCTATAAAACCGTACTTGAAAGGAAGACCACTGAGGTAGTGCTTAAGCTATGTGGGTACTGGTTATTATATTATATATGTTTGTTTTACCTTTATTGATCTAACTTCTTAGGTATATCAAATATAAACATTAATATTAATTACATATTAAGTTCAAATTAAATATAATTTAAATCATCACTAGGATATTATATGCAAATAGTATGCTTAATAACCCCCCCCCCTTTTCATTTAGTTTAATTTATGTGCACACATTAGTTAAGTATGTGTTCTTTTTTGTTATTGTATTGGTCAATGTGTATACACACACTTAGCTCTTTGATCTACAATATGGCCACATTCCCACTTGGAACGTTCATGTATATTATATAGCATAGAGTTTAGCAGACATATATGTATATATGCTTGGATAAGTTTATTTAATATATAAGCGAACAGTTTTGTATAGTAAGTATTGCTAAACATATTTATCTTTGTTTTACGATAGATCTTTTAGTGGTCAAGTAATGGTAGCCTTATGATTTATTATTACCTATCAATATATTGCTTGTATAGCTTACTTGGCCTTACCTGTTTTATAACTAGCGTATATATGGTTTCGTAGCGTTTCTAGACTAAATGTAGTTACTGCCATTTGAGTATTTTTATGTTGAATGTGAGTTAGATGGTTGGTAACTAGCTGTTTGTGATTTTAATCGAACCTCCGTTTTAACATGATTATATTTTTATATGGTTTCAAGTTAATTTTGTGTTTTGTAGTAAAATTTATAACATTAAGGTACCAGTGTTTTAAATATTGTAGTGAGTGTATAACCTGGTCTTTAACTAAGCACTTTAAATTCAGAAGTACATATGTATTTTTTATTTAAGCACTGCCACTTTAAAATTTGTTAAATGCTTGTGGGAGGGGTCACGAGCATTTGAAATGTCTTGTTATAAATTCAGCGCTCTAATGGCGCTTTGCTGTTTGTCTGAAGAAGCGGCTTGTTTTAGCCGCGAAAGCGCTCACAATTAAACGTTTCTTTTGGTTTTAATTATACGCTTGTTTTTGTTTGAACCGCATGGTTAAGCTGCTCTCGCTGTGGATTTATTGAAAGTGTATGAACACACGTTCCTCTCAAGTTCTAACTTTACATCTGTCCTGGAATGAACCGCATGGTTATGCTGCTTTCGTTGTGAACTTGCTGAAAGTGTCTATGAGAACGCTTTGCATCTAGGGCTTCACCGCTCTGTTTGGAGATTTGCTGCTTTCGCTGTGAACCTGCTGAAAGTGTTTATGAGTACGCTTTGCATCTAGGGCTTTATCGCTCTGTCTGTAAATCTGAAGTAAGTGTTTGGCAACTTCACTAGTAACACGGACGCTGCCATTAGACTTTCATACATATTGTGGCAGTTTGTTTGAACAGAATCACGAATTTGGTGAACGCTCCTTAGATTCATTTAGGGTTTTGTGGTTTCTACATTTATTTGGGATTTTGAGGTTTCTGATATATATATATATATATATATATATATATATTAATTTTCTTCCCTTGTAGGTTTTTACGTTCATATATTTATATGTATGTTTATTTATAAGTAATGGATAGTATATGTGTTTTTTTAAAAGGGTTTTGATGAGCTTAGGAGATGCTTTATAATTTATTGGTATATTATTACTAATATGCATCCATATATTTTTTGTATTTTTTATATACACATGTTTTTTAAAAAATATGTTGCACACATATATATGTATATATATATATATATATATATATATATATATATATATATACACACACACAGACACATATGTTTTTTAAGCAAGTATTGAATTAATAATATTAACATTTATATTTATATTTGTAGATATACGAAGACTTGAATTTAAGGTGTATGATTGGTTGATACATTAATTGATGGTACTATTTAAATGAATGGATTTTATTCTCCAATGACTCTGATGAAGCCAAATGCTTGGCGAAAACACTTAGTCGTTGGATTTTGTTCTTCTAAGAATAAAGGTGGAATGTCATCTTTGCTGGTTGCTGGTATTCTGGTTACTTTGTTCTCAGTTATACCCTATTTGGGTTCAGTTTGTGCCCAGAATTCCAAATGAATAAAAGGCAGGCACTTCTGGTATTTAATGCCACTAGTTTATTATGTACGTTTTCGTCAAAACACTTCATCAGAAATGAACACAGGAACTAAATTACACCCCTATTTATACCTACACTCAAACTGAATAATTAGTAGACTCAAAGCTATTAACAACTTAAGGAACATTTAAAGAGACAGAACAAAAAGAAGCATATCTGAAATTCTCTAGGTGCAACTAACACTAGGTAAGACAGCAATCCAAATTGTAGCTTGCTACAGATCCCCCACCATGCCCCAAGATTCTCATTACAACTTTCTAAACATACTGGAAAATATTAAGATACATCAAAACACCCTAATACTGGGTGATTTCAACTACCCTGCCATTAACTGGGAAAGCTACTCGGGTACCAACACCTTTTCCCAACGGTTCTTGTAATTCATAAATTCCAACGCCCTGGATCAATTAATTCATTGTCCCACCAGGGACTCCAATATCTTAGACCTGGTCATTACCAACATGGGAGATAGATGTTCCACACCAGTGGTCACCGCCTCATTGGTCAGATCTGACCATAAGCAAATCAGTCTTGACATCCACATCCCACCTCCCAGTAAGGAAACCTCCTTAAAAACCTTCTCCAAAGTCAACTTCATGCTACTGAATTCAGAAGTGACAGAATTCATGACACCCATGCAGACAGGATCTGAAAGTTTGACTGCTGAATCCTACACTAAGGCATTGTACGAGCACATCCACTCATGCATGAATCATGTCATCCCAAATAGAACCAAGATGCTCTCCTCCAAAAAAGGAAGCCAATTTGGTGGTCCCCTGCTATAAACAAACCATACAACAGAAGGAAGAAACTGTTGTAGAAAAGAGGAAAATCCCAGTTTGCAAAAAACTCCCTCACCAGCCTCAGTAAGAAGCTGAGATCCCTCATAAAATCCTCAAAAGCTAGTTATGAAAATAAAATAGCCAAAGATTCCAAAGACAACCACAAGGCATTCTATAGTTATGTCAAGAATCTAAATGGCAATGCTCAGATTTGCTCTGAGTTACAACAGAATGGCATTAAATATACTGATTCCAAGGATATTGCCAATATTCTGGCAGATCGTTTTAGTGCAACCTTCACCCCCCTCTCACCCTCTAAAGGGCCCATCTCAATACCAAAAGATTGCCAAATTCTGGTAATCACGGCCACACACATAGAAACCACACTCTCCAAAGCTAAGAATACAGCATCCATGGAACGAGATGACATCCCGGGCTGTGTACTACATGAACTACAAAATGAACTGGCATCTCACCTAAGTGTCATGTTTAATCATAGCCTCACCTCAGGCTTTGTGCTCATTGAGTGGTGCACAGCTACAGTTATCCCACTCCACAAGGAAAGATCCACCTTGGATCTTGGGAACTACCATGTCATCAGTCTGATGAGACTGATCTGCAAGGGCATGGAATGCATTATCATGGAACTTATAAACAAAGACAGGGGCAACCTTCAAACACTGGACCCCACCAAGCTTGGGTTTGTGAAAGGCTGATCTTGTCTCCTGAACCTGATTGACTTCTTCAAATCATTCTCCAGAGCTGTGGATGAGGGTACGATGGTCCTCACAGCCTATCTGGACCTTGCCAAGGCCTTCAACACCATCCCCCACTCTGGAATCATAGATAAACTTACTAAGCTGGGTATAAATCCCTATGCACTCGATGGGTTGCCAATTGGCTTACTGACAGAACCCAGACTGTAAAAGTAGCCAACTCCAAATCCAGTTCCAGACAAGTGACAAGTGGAGTACCTCAGGGTTCAGTCCTGGGACCACTCTTGTTTGGCATCTACTTCTCTGAAGTACAGGCCAACACTAAAGGACTCTGGCTAACAAATGACTGCAAACTGGGAGCCATTACTGAATCCCCAAATGCTGTGGATATTCTACAAAAGGGCCTTATAGAAACAGATGCCTGGTGCCAGAGCCATGGGCTCGAGCTTAATGCCAAGAAATGTAGTTATCCCCTTTGGAAAAAAACATGTACCCATGAATTACCACATAGGTGGCAGTGCACTAAACATCGAACGTTTGATGAGAGACTTAGGGACACAGGTGGACAGTGGTCTCACCTTTGATAACCATATTGCCACAACAGTCAGGAAATCCTTCTATGTGGCACACCTCATCAGTAAGGGCTTTTCATCCAGAAAAAAGGAGGTCATTGTCCCACTGTACTCATCCCTCATTAGACCCATTATAGAGTATAATGCCCCATTTGGTATGTACCTCACAAGACATCTGCAACAGCTGGAAAGACCGCAGAAATACCTCACTAAAAAAATCACAGACCTAAAGCAGATGTCATATGCTGACCGTCTAAAAAAACTACTCAGAGGTGATCTCTGCTTAACATACAAGGCCATGTCAAACCCTGAGCTGTTGTACATGCTCCACTTAAAAAAATCCCGATCCCTCAGAGCCACATGCTCCAGGGATCTAAACCTTGTCATCACAATGAACAAAACATGCTGGAGGAATATGTTCCTGACCCAGGGGAATACTCTGGAATAGACTGCCCATACATGTCAAGCAAAGCACCTCCTTGGCCCTCTTCAAAAGGAACCTTGATGATTGGATGGGAGATAGGAAATTCACCCCGGGGATCATGTTAGTCACCCTGCTAGACAGGGGTCCAGGGAAGTAAATATTGTGGGAAGAAATATCCAGGGAATTGTTATGGATAGGCTTGCATAGTCCCTAGGGCTGATAGCCTAGTACCAACCTATGAACCTATGAAACTATATTGGACTCCATGCAAACACAGCACTAAAGTAAACTGTCATATGTTCTCATTAAAAACATGTATAAAACTTTAACCATAAACCTTATTATCCTAAATATTACTGTATAAAATTTATAATAATTTTATTAAAATTGTAACATTTTTTTTAAAACTTATATAAATATTGCACAATCTACACATTACAATCTTGCTGCCCTTAACCTCAGGACAGGTAGAAGGGAAACATTCTCATTTAATCCAGGTTCCCTGTAGGCTTCAAGGATAACCTGCCACTATAACTCACTGTACTCAAATCTCCCACTGACCACCTCTCACAACACAAGGAATTTCTTGTAACACATAAAAAGAAAAAACAGCCTGGTCACAAACCAGTGTGTTTATATAGGGTGTTGTTAACATTTTGGTTACAAATGTCCCTACTGTGCTCATATATTCATCTCTTCAGCTTTCTCTCCATTTTACCAATATAAAAAGTGGGGCAGGACCCACACTTAGCTATATATACCAGACCCATAGATTCACATGAGAAATGGCTGGTCACAGCTATGCATTTGCTATGTGCTTCTACAGTCACAGTTTCACCTTGTGCTATCAGAGGACACTGGGGCATCTACCACATTTCTATGTCCCTAATTTATAACGTAGGAGTAAACGTAAATAATAAACTAGTGGCATTAAATACCAGCAATGCCTGCCTTTTATTCATTTGGGATTATTTGTGGCTGTACATCTACTGGAGTTTTTGAATCCTTGGTCCTTGGAGTGTTCTTTGTGAAACTCTGATTCATTTTCCAAATTGTTTGGGTATTTCCATACCCTAAGTCCCTTAGGAACAATGTGGAGTCTTTCTACACCAAATCATTCACTTTGCAGGTGTTTCATAACTTCAATTTCTCCCCAGGATTCAAGAAGCTCGGCACAAGGACGGTTTAGCCTTGCGCCGAGAGTCCTCACTACAGATGGTGCAGCAGCACCATACGAATATGTATGTGGGCGCACCATCGCACCCTCATCGTGCCCAGGAAACATGTGTGAGTGCAGAGGGTGTGTACAAGTGCTCTACAGAGGGGTAAACATGCCCCGGCAGTTGCAAAACCTACTATGCCTACTAGTAGAGCCCGCCTCTAATAGTAAGTCAGTAATTCAGTGTCAATGGATACCAAAATCTATGAAAAGCATACAAGAGTGTCCACAAACAGTGAAATAAAATCGAAGCAGTAAACACACAAGCACATAGTTGAATGTTGAGCCCTGTCCCTAGAACTTTCACAATTAGATTCCCTGATTCCCTATTATACATTTGAATTGCTGCAATATCGAAGGTGTAAGCAAAGTGCAGGGTGTTTGCACGTTGCTGCCCTCTGCTGAGCGTAGCTTACACATCAAATTCATTCAAATAGAGAAAAACATGCAGGACCAATGTAAATGTCAATAGTGTAGTGTTTAGAGCATCACGGTTTGAGCCCAACAATAACACATATAATTTTCCATGTGGAATGAATGTCGTTTTGCTGTAAAACTGACATAAGAGTATTGGATGAGATAGTTAACTTAAATATCATTCAATCAAAGTGGCACTGTCATAATGAATAAGGCACTAGTAAGCAGGTGTAACCACAAATAAGCAGCAGTAAACATATATAAGTACCAGTAAGCAAGTCTGAGTGCACTTGTGCAGGTCTAAGCAGTGCCCAGCACAGAAAATGTATATAAGTATGTATAGATATATAATATACATATATATATATATATATATATATATATATATATATATGAGGAAAGAATGACATAACAATAAAGCATACAAAAGAAATGAGAAGGGAATCAACAGCAATCCTCGTATTATATAGCGCTGTCAGCGTATGCCATATCAAGCTGGGCAGGAGTGAGCAAAGCACTGCTACTCACACCACAGGCAGGATATTACCAGTGGGAGTAACATTGTTGATCTGCTAAGTCTACTTTACACACAGAGGGGTAGTCCCTAGAGGGTCTACCCAAAAATTGATAGGCTATTTGGCCATCTGACCATTAGACAAGCAAGGGCAGGTATGTTCAAGGACTAAATGGTGGGAGAGCCTGAGAATACATGGGTTGGGACAACATACGTGTAGGGCCTCTAATGCTCGGAGAGGGCAATGTGTGGAGGTGTGTTATGGCTGCGATAACAACTGGACATTGGATGGTATGCGTGTATGTTGAACTCAGGTGGGGTGGAGGAACTATGGGTATGAAATTATGGAGCCAGGCATGCCAGGGTTGGATGGGCTGGTTCTAACTGGACCGCCTCGTGGAGGTCAGCGAGTTCATTATAAGTATATATGCATACACACATGCAGACATCAATATGTAGAAGTACATTCTCTGTAACACATTCATTCCATTTGCAGACATAAATAACATGTATGTGCCCTTACAATCCTCGACAGTAGATAGAATAATAGGTTGTGCATAAGAGGGAAGGGACAAAACTGCTAAAATGCACAAGTGTGTACAATATCCGAAGTCAGTGCTTTTCTGAAAAAAATCAAATGTGAGGACTTTCCCATACATGGAATCATTCCTGAGATCTGCCTGCTACGGCAATGCCAATTGCTAAACCAGTCTATTTGTAAAGCAAATACACTGAACACATACAAAATTAGGCTCTCATGTGTAATGTGTGCATTACCACATAGTCATACTATTAATTTATTATAGCGTCATGTTAACGGGAGTAAGGATGTAATGAAGTATAGAGTCTAATCTTGACATAAACACATGCGTGTCCCATGTGGGACAACCCAAAAATTGTGAATAGTTTCCTTTTGGTCACTCATATCACCAATGTTTGTGGACTAAAAGTTTGGGAGTTCTGAGGATACGTGGAGTGAGTCAACCGATGGGATAGGTCTATAGGAGTAGGGAGTGGCCAATGTGTAGTGGTGTGGATACACCGCAAATCCAACTGGAGAATTGATGACTGCAGTGTTAGGGAGGCATTGGGGTGGGTGTTTGGGGAACCAGGAGCCATGGGTATATGGGTATATATACAAATGAAGCAGCACAGCAATAGTGTATTGGTTAGAGCAACCGCCTAATGAACAGACATTCCCGTACCGAATCCCACTGCATCACATACCATTTACCATCGGTAATCTGTACCTGAACATATTGCGACATCTCTCTGCTGTATAACCTGCAAAATAATAATTAAAAGTTAACTGGAGTGAAGTGTCAGTGTCATAAGGTATAAGGCACTAGTAAGCAAGTTTAAGCATATTTAAACACCAGTAAGCGTGTGTAAGTGCATTTGCGCGGGGTATGCATTACTTTACAGACACACACACACACACGCACACACACACACACACACATATATATATATATATATATATATATATATATATATATATATATATAAATACATATATATATATATATATATATATATATATATATGCCGCTGTGGTGCAGCGGTAGCGTTGTTGCCCTACAGCAAGAGGTTCTCCCGTTCCAGTTGGGTGGGCATTCAAAAGACATGCGTAAATGGACTTGCCTTCATTGAAGGTTGAACGTTGAGCTGGCACCTCAGCATTAGTCAAAATCTACTGCCAATCATTAGTGGACTGGAGTTCCGCTGTGGCGACCCCTAACCAAGAAAAGCCAAAAGACAACAACATATCTATATATATATCTATATATATATATATATATATATATATATATATATATATATATATATATATATATATATATATATATATATATATATATATATATATATATATATATATATATATATATATATATATATATATATATATATATATATATATATATATATATATATATATATATATATATATATATACCCTATCAGTTCACCGACAGGTCAAAACAGCGACTCTCACATGTTAGGCTCACATCATGACACTTCATATCGGTTCAGGTGCGATCTTCCCCCTCACAGGACCCATGGTAGCACTCGTTTCACTATTAAGAAGGTAAGGACAACGCTGTCAGGGTAAATTTTGAATAATGACATAAACCCTACGCGTTATAACAGAGAAACGAGTGCTACCATGGGTCCTGTGAGGGGGAAGATCGCTTACCTGAAACGTCGATGTTATGAAGTGTCGATGATGTGGAGTCGAACATGTGAGTGTCACTGTTTTGACCTGTCGGTGAACTGATATATATATATATATATATATATATATATATATATATATATATATATATATATATATATATATATATATATATATACATATACATATATCTATAAGCGTGTGTGTGTGTGTGTGTGTGTGTGTGTGTGTGTGTGTGTGTGTGTGTGTGTGTGTGTGTGTGTGTGTGTGTGTGTGTGTGTGTGTGTGTGTGTGTGTGTGTGTGTGTGTGTGTGTAGATATACACAGATATACAGCTATGATAGAAAACAGCACACAAGAATGACATATGTTCACAGGCTGTGCCAATGGAAGTGAGAGGCCCAAGCAAGAAACATGAAACACGTAGCATGACCTTCCACCCTCCCCAGCCAGATATGGGAAACTTAGACACAAACCCGGAAACAATGTAAATTGTCCTTTGCTCCCCAGACCACAGGCAGGATACAATCAGGGGGGTACACAGTGCACCTGTGAAATCTAATCTTGGAACACAGACAGGTGTTTCCCTTGCGGGACACTCCAACAATTGCCAAGACCAAAAGAAGGTGATACACTCACCATTCTGGCTGGGGTGTATACATACCTGGAATACAAGGGTGGAAAAGCCTGATGACACATGGGTCGAGACAATTGTATGACATGGTTCTCATGAAGTGGAAAGTGGGCAGCATGTAGTGGTGTGCTCAGAACCAACCAAGACCCAGAGTAATGATGGGTGCTGTAGAGGAGGTGTGGGTGGGGGAACTATGGGTAGCTACTTATGGGTCTAAGTGTGCAGGTTATGGCTGATGTGGGCCTATATGTACAGCCCCAGGGATGTAAGCAAATGTGTTCATTGGGCAGAGGCATCGGCCAACGAACAGCCACACCCAATATGAGTCTCACTGCTCAAAGTGTAATCTATATGGCAAGGAACGGAATAACCAGATGCAGCTGTATATATGTAGAGGTATGCATGTGTATATCTACCCATAGCACCATAGATACCCACATAATGATATATACATATGCAGACACCCATAGACCCATATGTTGTTGGAGATATATATATATATATATATATATATATATGTATATATATATATATATATATATATATATATATATATATATATATATATATATATATAGGTTGGGTAAGATGACAGACAAGACAGCATACAGGGTCAGTATATGATACATGTGGGGGGATACACCTTGGATGGGGAGGGGTGTTCAGCAGTCACAAACCCATGAGCCCCCAGATGGAAACAGTATGACGGAGGTCCCTAGCTATGGGCAGCCACAACTGCACCAAAACAGCTGCAAAGGTGGCAGTGCTGGGGCTGTCTAGGAGGGGCAGGCTCACCCTGTAAATGTGACACTTTGCCCTCGAGCTGGTGTATCTGGCCTCGAAACCTCTTATTGAGCCCCCTACACACCACGGCCTGTACTGTACGACAGCATACAAGTTCCTGTCTGGACCTGCTCCCAGGGGAGACAAGCCCCATCCTCAGTGGCAGTTCCACCAGAAGGTGGTGCAGAGCCATCAGAGGTGGAGGTCCAAGACTGGTCCCCAGATGTGTTGGTGCCCAGTGCCATGGCCAGCTGAAGTGGGACAGGTGGTTCTGCCGGGACCTCCAAACCTATACAGCCCATAGTGTTGCAGTTTTAACACAGATATGGTTTAGTAATAGTCAACAGCATTCAGGATTACATATAACAGCATGCATAGATATGACCATCAACCCAACACAACAGATGTATAAATTTTCAGAGGGAGCACAACACATGCATATATACTGCATGACATCTGTACAAAGTGTAGAAGACTTGTGACTGCAGCTATGAACAGTGGCCCATTATTGGCATGTCACTGAACCTCAGACAGTGACTGTCATACCACTGTTTCATGTGACATATGTCCAATCATGGATGCGATAGCGGTACCACTCATCACTATCACCATGTACTGACTGCAATCATCAAACTATGCTCCTGCAGTTCACAGATGTGTGTTCAGTGAGTAATCGATGGGACCAGACGGTGTCCCGGGCCGCGTCCTACATGAACTCCAAGAAGAGCTAAACCCAAACATAAAACTACTGTTCAATCTCAGCCTTACTACAGGATATGTTCCCAAAGAGTGGTGTACAGCAACAGTGGTCCCTCTCCATAAAGGTGGTGCCTCAACGGATCCTGGAAACTATCGCCCCATAAGCCTGACTAGCTTGGTCTGCAAAGCTATGGAAAGGATCATCATGGACCTCATAAATAAAGATATTGGGGACCTACAGAAACTGGATCCTACCCAGTTCGGCTTTGTTAAGGGCAGATCCTGCCTCTTAAACCTGGTTGATTTCTTTGAAACAGTCACCAAGGCCATTGACGAGGGGAAGGTGGTCCACACAGCCTATCTGGACCTCGCAAAAGCCTTTGATACAATACCCCACTCTGGCATTATAGATAAGCTCACCAGCTTAAATATAAACACCTATGTCACTAGATGGATTGCAAACTGGCTCAAGGACAGAACCCACATGGTTAGAATTGCTGGAGCCATGTCAGACTCCAAACCAGTTACAAGTGGTGTCCCACAAGGCTCAGTCCTGGGACCTCTTTTATTTGGTATATATTTCTCGGAGGTACAGGCCAACACGGAAGGACTGTGGCTGACCAAGTTCGCAGATGACTGCAAACTGGGCGCCATAATTGACTCTCCAGCCGACACAAGCATCCTCCAAAAGGGCCTCATAGAAACAGACAACTGGTGCCAGAGCCATGGCCTCAAGCTAAATGCCAAAAAGTGTATAGTCATCCCCTTTGGCAAAAACAAAGTGCCCACAAATTACCACATAGGTGGTAATGGTGGTAATCCATTAAGTACAGAAGTAGTAATTAGGGACCTGGGGACCCAAGTTGATAGCAATCTCACATTTGACAACCACGTGGCCAAAGTGGTTAGAAAAACATTTTATATAGCCCACCTAATCATGAAGGGATTCACATCTAGATCAGGGGAGGTCATCGTGCCTCTTTACTCATCCCTCATCAGGCCCATAATTGAGTACAATGCCCCTTTTGGCATGTACCTTACCAGACACCTGCAGCAACTGGAACGACCGCAAAAGTACCTCACCAAGAGGATCAAAGGGCTCAAGCAGATGCCATATGCTGCCCGGTTAAAGAAACTCCAGCTCTACTCAGTGGCATACCGCCTGTTCAGAGGCGATCTGTGCCTGACGTATAAAGCCATGTCCAACCCAGAATTAATGGACATGCTGCACCTCAGAAAATCCAAATCCCATCGAGCTACGCCAGAGACTTGAACCTCAGCACTGAAATAAATAGGACATGCTGGAGGGACAGATTCATAACCCAGAGGCTCCCTTCACTCTGGAATAAAATCCCAGTCCAGGTTAGGCAGAGTCCCTCATTGACTCTCTTCAAGAGGAATCTTGAGTGGATGGGAGATCGTAGGTTTACCCCAGGTATCACTTCTGTGTCACTGTTAGACAGAGGCACAGTATACTAACCTCGAAAAAGGGCATAGCAAAATAAATTTAAAATGGGAGGTGAAAGCCAAACACATTCTGGCTAGGCTTATAAATGCCCTAGGGCAGATAGCCTAGTATGAACCTATGAACCTATGAACCTATGAACAGAGGGAACAAATGGTTCCACACACTGACAAGTCCACAGATGGCCCTACAGATGGGGGTTCCCTCACAAACAGAGCACTGTCTTTTCAGTTTTAAAACATGCAGAATAGCCATTACCACACACAACTTATTAAACTGGCAGTAGTCAATGAAGCATAGCTAGACTTACATGCTGTAGTCATGTCTGGCACATCACCCTCCTGTCTTTAGGCTAGTTTTCACTGTGTATGTTGTTTGAGGAACATCCAGATATCATCTGTGATGTTGTTTACCAAACACCAGATCCAGGTTCCACTCACAGTGACTGTCATGGGCAAACACCAACATTATGTTCCTGGATATTGTACTGTGTTTCCATGTGATTGGCTATGGTAACATCATCACAGCTGTTCCACATGCAGTCCGCTAGAAGAGGACGGCAGTAGGTGCAGAGGCCATCACCTGATCATGACCATCACTTACAAAACACAAGCTGCTGCTGAGCAGGTGTACAACTCCACATCCACCAGAGAGTGGGTGGGAGGGACAGACAGAGGCAAAGTACATCAGAGAAGGGCATGGAGACAAAAACCTAAGCATCGTCTGTCACACACCTACCAGTACAGGGGTTCAAACCCCTAACTGACTAGCCATTACTATTACAAGTGCATGCAGTTAATCCATGTGTCACAAAGCTGACATGGTGGTGTGCTGTAAGAACATATATGTGTGCTGGTGAGCGGCATCTGCAACAGAGATATAGTAGACATACATTAGGTGTAGCACACATGGCTGTCCACATGAACGGATGTCATTGTCAACACAACCACACTGTCTAATGGACACACTTTGAACCAAATCCAAAATCCAAACTAATGAAAAGATGAAAAGTGGCAAACGACGATCTAAGCCGGTAGACTGGACCACAAATTCTGCACAAACAATAGCAGTTTTATTAGAAGTGAGCGCTTTCGGTAGAGAGCAATCTCCCCACCTTCATCAGACCTAAGTCTGATGAAGGTGGGGAGATTGCTCTCTACCAAAAGCGCTCACTTCTAATAAAACATTAATTAACTGCTATTGTTTGTGCAGAATTTGTGGTCCAGTCTACCGGCTTAGCTCGTCTTTTGCCACTTTTCGTCTTTTAATGGACACACTTTGCCAGGCCCACAAATACACTTCCTAACTACTTAGTTTGCCACACTGCAGTAATGCACAGGTACTATATGCACCACAGGGGATATCCAAAGGTTCTATGGGCTAGGGCATGTGAACGTGTCTGACATCAGTCGGTGTGCCAATGGGAGTTATACTGGGTGTGACTGTGGTTGGGAGCATCATACCCCCACACGCAGACACAAGATGCCAGTACTGACATGCATGTGTGCATTGCTTCATGGGTGTGTAGTGGTTGGCAAGATGGCTGTATAAGGCTGGGTGAGGGGTAATCCTTGGCATCACGCCACCCAACAATGGTGTGAAATGTGGTACAGGGGTGTAGTGTCTGCAATGTCCCACACAGATGGGTATTGTATGAACTGTCCTGACATCCTGGTTACCATTGTGTATGGCTATTGCTTTGCAATGCATGCCGTGTCTGTGTTTGATAGTCCTTGACATGGACATTGCCTGGGATGTGCATGTCCCACAGTAATGTAGAGTGAAATGTACAAGTGTACCTGGTTTAGCCGGCACGTGTACACAGACTGTTATCCTCAGATATGCCAATACTGACCTGGTGTGGCAGTACCTGCTTATAGACAGCAGGTTGACCCTGAATCTGCATTGATAGCATGATACATGTATTCCCTGGTGTCAGACCATACAGGGCACGTGTATAAGGCATTGTATGATCTCTGTGGATCACATTTGATGGCACCACATATGTTGCAGGCATCCAATGGGGAACATAGTGAAGGCACATTGCCAGCAATTATGTGCCTATTGTACTGCTGGATAGGGTGCCATGCCCTCTGCAGCCTACTGCAATCACACCATGCCTACTATCTGTCATCAATGTGCAGGGTACTAGCAATATAGCAGGATATTCTAGGCAAGTGTGTTTGTGTATGACACATGGGTTCAGAACGTATTGTGGGTAATACTAGGGTTGCATACCTTGTGCACTAGGCCTTTTGCCAGATGTAGGAGTATGGCTTGCCAACACAGTCTCTTGGCTGATTGACATCTGTACTCCTTGTGAGATGGACATTGTGAAATATAATATGGACACCATATAGGAAAACTACAAAATCCGCTCCCCAACATGTCCAGTGGTTAGACACTCACAGCCACCTACACACCAGCTCTGGCTGTCAAACACACACCTGCCATGTCTTGGAATAGAACGCCTACCTAACTAGTTTATCACACTACAGCATGCACTATGGGGATTACTGGGTTAAAGCAGTCCCAGAGGCGTATTACTCGGTAGGTGACAACAGCAGGATTGCCAAAGGTGGTTACGTGAATTGTAAAGAGTGTGCATACTCCATAAAGCATTGTTCCTTTTTTCAGGTAGATACACACCAACAGACAGTTGGCCTGTCTTGGAATAGACCCCCTACCTTATTAGTTTATCACACTACAGCATTATGCAGTTACAGCAAGAGCTATGGAGAATACTGAATTACAGATGTCCCAGAGGTGTATTTCTAGGTGGATGACATCAGCAGGATTGCCAAAGATGGGTATGTGAATTGTAAAGAGTATGCATACTCTAAAAAGCATTGCTACTTTCTCAAGCAGACAGACAGACACACAGTTGGCCTCTCTTGGAATAGAACCCCTACCTAACTAGTTTATCACACTATGCAGTTACAGCATGCGCTACAGCAAATATTGGATTACAGCAGTCCCAGAGGTGTATTTCTAGGTGGGTGACATCAGCAGGATTGCCAAAGATGGGTATGTGAATTGTAAAGAGTGTGCATACTCTAAAAGCATCATTTCTTTCACAGGCAGGCAGACAGATATACACACACACAGTTGTCCTGTTTGAGATTAGAACACCTACCAAACTAGTTTAACACAGTACAGCATTATGCAGTTGCAGCACATGCCATGGAGATTATTGGGTTATAGCAGTCCCAGAGGTGTATTCATAGGTGGGTGACATCAACAGGCTTGCCAAAGAAGGGCATTTCAAGTGTACTGCGAGTTGTACATGTCTGTTACCTGCGTGTACCCGCTGCTTACTGTCATGAAAAAACATTTACACCTGCTTAAAAGTGTCTTATGCAGTCCTAATTGACAGTATCAACAAGGCTTGCAGGTCTTGAACCCTGGACTATGCACACTGAGATCACTGGACATACCACTAAGCCATCTGGGTTGTATACATGTTGCATGGAGTCTATAATGCACATCTTACTATAGATATTCCACAGAACTGAAAACAAATGGGACAGTCACTTTGTGTACATATGTACAGTACCCTTGAATGTACTGTACTCTGTGAAACAACAAAGACAAGTATACATCGGTACAACTGTCATAACTACATATATATATATATATATATATATATATATATATATATATATATATATATATATATATATATATATATACCTACGGGATGTGTACAGACATACATAAATCTATATATATATATATATATATATATATATATATATATATATATATATATATATATATATAGATGCATATACACAGACACAGCTATATATATATATATATATATATATATATATATATATATATATATATATATATATACACACACACACACACACACACACACACACACACACACACACACACACACACACACATCTGAACACCCTTTGTGACACAGAAGGGTTCCAAAGGAACTGATGTGTACACAAAACAGAGGCACCTCCTGTGTTATAACATTTAAATCTTAAGCAGTTCACCAGTGAAGGGATGGTTGTTGTGTATGTGGAGTTTGGGGTGGGGAATGATGGCTAATGTAATCTACCCTGGGGATTGTGGAGTTAGGGTGGGGGAATGATGGGGATGGACTTACACCCCAGCGACCACTTCTGTGGCACTGCTCGACAGTGGCACAGGAAAATAACATACCCAACTGTAGTCATGCTTGACTGTGTATTCTTTACCATTCCTAACTATGTAATACTTTGTAGACACAGGTCACCACAGATGGCTACCATAGTGTGCTAAAAGACATTACACATGTGTATGCCTGGCTACAGTGTAGTCACACACAAACATGCACACGCTTGCCAGTATTGTGGGTACACATCTTGCCTATGTAAAGGTAACTAGTACAGTGGTATGCAGTTGGGGTATGTGCCACAGAACACATACAATTACACTTACTCAGATTCCACTTCTGAGCTGGGTGACATCACAGGACTGATTACTTGCAGTGGGAAGGGGGGAAGAGAGAGCTTTAGCAGTTGACAAAGATAAAGGCCAGTGCAAAAGGAGTTATCTTTTTGGAATGCAGCAAAACCCGCTGTCATGACAGGATGCTGACACAAATACACACACACAATCACACTCAGCCATTTGTTGACACACACACTCAGGCATTTGTTGACACACACAAACACACTCAGCCATTTGCTGACACACACACACTCAGGCATTTGCTGTCATACGCATAAACACACACACACAGTTGCCAGTGGTGGGATCAGAACGCCTGCCTATCTACAGATCACTATTACAGTACTACCCATTTATGAGACTCACCACAGAGATTACACATTCCAAGGCAGTCAGACTGCCCTTTTAAGATTGAGGACAACAACAGGGAGACTGACAGTCATGAAGTACATAGCTGTAAACCTGTGTGTTTAAAGTAGGTGTCCATTACAACCTGCATGCACAAACAAGACACATCATCTGCAGGTAGGCCTGAGAGGTATAGTTGTAGCACAACAGGAACCTGAACTGGAGTATGGCCATCTGTGGAATTATCACTATACAGGGCTACAGTGGGCATGTAGTAGCACAGGGCCGTTTGGGATGCACTATGACTACAACTATACAAGGTTATACTGGGCATGCACATACACTTAGAAACAAAGGGCTTGTTGGATGCACTGACTCAAATTACACAAGGTGGCAGTTAGTAAACTCATACACTTAGTAGCACAGGGCTGTTTGGGATGCACTCCGATTCTAACCACAGAAGGCCACAGTGTGCATGCTCATACACTTACATGTACAGAACATATTGTAATGGACTCCTATTGCAAAAACACAGGTTTACAGCTATGTACATCTTAACTGTCAGTATATATGTACATCGTACTGGTTTACTACCAGATACCTGTATGTGGGCGGTAAATGATATATCTGTGTCTGTGCTGTGTGATACACATGCATACATGCACATGAAGTACTGACATATATATGTTAAGTATACACATTCATGCATGTGAGGACGTGACAGACAATAGGTTGCCTAGGACACACAGGAGGATGCTACCTATAGCATGTGTCACATACCTTGCTGCCCTGAAAGGCATACATTGATAGCAGGTTGTGGACAGTGGCATTATACTTGGAACAGTGGCTGTGTTAGTAGTTGTCATTATTAGCAGGACTGCTACCCTAAGTGTATATCACATTGGTCATATACACAATTTCTGCTGCTGTCCGTCACCGTACATGAGGCATTTGCTACCAAGCACATTACTGCCACTTGCATTGATGTCATGGTACGAGTGGCAACTGCAAGACCAAAGCAATGAGCCAACGTCCTGCTGTTATCATGAGATAGTCCAGTGTCTGTCATTCTGGGCTGTCATAACTGAATGACAAGCCATCAACACAGAGCACATGCATCTATGTTTCACGTGTGTGTGTGGATAATACCTAGGTCACATTTACCCATATAGCCGCATTCCAAGGCAAATATCCTACACCCAGAAGTAACACCCTGACACCTACAAGACAATTGCATTGGATGCTTATGCTAACCAGTGCTATATGTGTGGCTTTAGTAATCCATTTGCTCAATGTAGAACCTACAATGGGGAATACCGACATCTGTGCAATGAGGAACACCTGGCTGAAGGCTCTGTAGTGCACAATTGTACTACCACCATATAACTCAGATCCAGACATGTGGGCCATAACAGTGGTATGGACCATTCCAGGTGGTGGTGTACACATATTCATAAAGGCTACTCACATGTAAAGACCACTACTCTGACATAACGCATCACAGATGAGTCAGGTACAGGTGACAGTGGCAAATGCTGCATTCTAGTTTGTATCCTCATATACATCCACCACCTTGTCCTCAGACTACCAACACACATCCATATGTGGCATGACATAGTATGGTAGACCACCAGATAAGCTTCGATTGGTGGACTGTACCTAGGCCTACATCAACTGTGCAAAGTACCCATGTACAGACACAGCTGCATAATATATTATGCAATGCAATAATACCACTGTTTGTAACCAGCTCAGTTGTAAACATACCAGGGTCCCGCGGATGTTGTCAGCATTAACACGGTCGACTGTTGCTGTACAGCAGTAAACAACACCATCATGGTTAGATATGACCTAACTGTACCTGTCCTGGAAATGTACATCCCACACTCATACAACATAAATGACATTGCCATAGCTTTTGTTATCCTTTCTGCATACAGGCGACTACAGTTGTTACACACATGCACATGGCAGATAGCATGCTAACAGTACATAAGGTTTAATATCTATGTTAACAGAGGTAATATTCCCTCTCTACTTGTCACCCATGACACCTATCATATCATACAACTCCCCATGTCATTAGACATGTCCACCTAATGCAATGCCTACAAACATACCCAAATAACAGGATCATAGGACCTACACAAGGCCCGTATTGACAGACTCAGGGAAATCCAGCTCTGCTCTGTATGTTCCTGTGTCGTCACAGGTGATATATTCATAACATGTACAGCCATGTGTGGCCACAGCTCCTACATATACCCCATGTCAACAATTGCAATCCATGCATGTTGTGTGCTGTCTGGACATTAGCCTTAGTACCACAATAGCCAGTACATGCTGGGGTGAGATGTTTACAAGCCACAGAACTCACATGCTTGAATGAGTGTACTGCCTTGCTCTAACAGAACACATTGCTGGCACTCTTCTAGTAAATATGAGGTGTGTGTGGCTAATATGATGTGATCACTTTTGACCATTACAGTGCCCTGGCTTCACCATGGCACTGTCAAGTAACAGTTTGTAGGAGCATGACATGGAATAATGCTGTGTGTGTGTCTCGCCAATATGTGCTGTTGTCATATATGTACACTTGGCTACTCGGTGAAGGAGGTGGTGTCTTACCAGTACATGAATGCAACATCCATTATGGTGTAATGCTCGGCTATGTTTCACACATGGCGTGGGGAAGGTGTGGAATGTATCCTTTTGACATGCTAGTGCACTTACTGATGTAGACCGTATATGCATACATGTATTGATGTTTGTGTAGATTCCATGTGTGTGCAGTGCCTGATGTCTGAAGGTGACTGTTGTCTTAGTACATCATGCTGTTGCAATACAGCCAACTGTATATGGTGATATGCCAACTGTATATGGTGATATGTTCTAAGTACAGTAAGCCGTACATGAGGCATGGACAGATGTTTGGACATTACTACTAAGTGGTGGGGCTTCTTTGCAGATGAATGATTACTGACAACAGCTCACTGATGTGTTACAACCATTCCTACAATAACCTGTGTAATTGCTAAGGTCAGGTTTTGTTAACTGAAGTGCAAGACAGACAATGTAGAATGCTGTAAGGGTGACACTGAAGACAAACCTCATGACATCTGTAACAGTAATACCTCCCCTGTGCATATATTGTGCATATATCAGCACAGTAGAAAAGGAAAGAATCAGTAAGCTTTGTACCAGATGCAATAGTGCTGTACTTCTGTAATACCTATCATGAGATAGGCAGGTGTTTGATTCACAGTACTGGCACGTGTGGGTGTGTGTGTCTATATATGTCACGTATGATTGGGAATACATCCCACATGTTTTCACTCTCCTGAACACTGTTGTTGACACCAGTACAGAGTGAAGTGCATAAAGAAAGGCATAGGCAGGTGGTTGAACCTCACAAATGTAAAGTGTCTGTATGGGTGTGACATAGGTGTATACAATGTGTGTGTGTGTGTGTGTGTGTGTGTGTGTGTGTGTGTGTGTGTGTGTGTGTGTGTGTGTGTATGGCTGTCCGGTCCCTGGAATGAGGCTGTATTTTACCATAGTGAAATGTTAATGCCCCCTCCCCCCATCCACTCAATGCAATCTAGCATCCCTGTTGATATCATCAATCATAGACAGGCATTCTAACCGCCTGTTAACATGTATACCCTGGGGTGTGACCTGTTGTTGCATAGCCTACTGATGGACCCCATATACACTCACTGCACTGTAGTATTCCTGTCGATCTCCTTGATCTTAGGCCATTTTGGCTACCTGTACATGTGTAATCTCTGTGGCACGTCTTGTAATTGCATGTTACTACAATGATGATATGCACATAGGCAGGGGTTCTCATCTGAACACTTGCAACAGTGTGTGTGTGTCAGTGTGTGTTACTGTGTCTGTGAATCCCTGAGTGAGTGGATGTGTCTGTGTTTGCATGCTGTCATGGCAGTGGGTATTACTGCTTCCTAATGAAAAGCCACTATTTCCAATGGCCTTTACCCTTGTCATACAGCATACCACTCGTTTACCTCCTCCCCGCTCCAGGTAACTATACCTGTGATGTCACCTACTATGGATGTGATGGCTCTGAGCACATAGCTTACTATACGGCTATCATGCTCTTGGATCATTAGAACAGTAAACATAATTGAAACATGGGAGAATATAACTGTGATGTGGAAGCTACATAGTGCATGCAGGTATTGTCATACTGACCTGTGGGTAGTCAACATGTAGATATCGGACACTAACCGCAAACACCGTCATCCCCGGCACATGCAATTACACCTGAAAAAGGAAGGCAGAACATCAAAATCAACATGCTGTTAGTGTTGTTACACATGATACATACAGTCAAATGTGCAAAATGCCTTCTAAAACTGTAATACATGGTATGTCTGCTGCCTGTCAACACTACTCAACAATATTAATCTACAGTTGTCTAGCTAGTATGTTCACCCTGTGCATCAGACCATATGAGCATGTACCTGCACCGATGGTGTGGATGACAGGGATGCAGCACATGCATCATCATATGCACAGGGTGATAGTGTTTGCCAGAGGCCTAGGCTGCACCATTGGATGACATCATGTGTGTGTGTTAAGGCCTGTGATATCATTGGGCATGTGTGGATGTTATGCGTGTGTCTGTGTAGAGGTGCCCTACATTTGTTTCCAGTGTGTATGGGTATGCATGCACACAGGTCTGGCATGTGGCAGGCCTACACAGGGGTATTATTGACAGCTGCAGACTGTGCTAGGAAGGTTTCACAGTTCATGGTGTCTGGCCATGGCCACATGACCTGCACCTGCCAGGGGTTGCACGGGGACTACTAGGCAGAGGTCCAGATTGGGTACTGTCTGATGACACATGTCCACTGGAATTGTGTCCCTGTTGGGACCATCCAGGACCACGTGCACATGGCCTGCTGTGTCCTGGTATGAATTGCACAGCAGCAGCTGCACTGCTGCTGCTACTGCCACTATGGGAGCGGGCATGTGCAGTAGCATGTTCATGTAGACCTTCAACAGGTGATGTAGCTGACCTACATCCACATGCCCGATGCCTCTCTCCCACCAGATGTCCCAGCACAGACATTCCACACTCGAGGAATGACTTGTCACAGTCAAGGACTCCCACTATGTCACCCAATCGTCTATCCAAAACATCTGCAAGATGATGGTGAGCATTTGCAAGTGCCTGGATGTTGTAAGTTAATGAACGGACAGCAGCCCTCTGAAGCCTCAGACCTTCACTGTTGTGCCATTCAGCACATGCCTGTGCCTCCATTACAGCCCGAAACATGCGTCTGGTGACTCCAGCTGAAGTGCTTTGTCTCGCAGGGGCATGTTGGCCAGTGGTCCTCCTACGAGCAGCATTGGGCAAATGCCTGTGTTGGACATCACTAGTCAGTTGACTGGGATCATGGTGTGAAGACACACCTTCCATAATCTCCACACTTCCCTGTTCCATGCTACCACCCACCAACTGTCCTTCTTCTATGGCTGGTGGTGATGGGGTATGTGTAAGCAGGGGAACTGTATGTGAGGATGAGGGGGAGACAGGTGGAATGGCAACCAATGTCACAGATTCAGCCCTTGACAACCCTGCCTGTGCCTCAATCATGCTATCACCATCACTGCTAGAGACTGTGGGGACACTAACATCAGGTGGACTGCAGGAGGGCAACGCACCTACATCAACACCTGTGAGGGGAAGACAAGAATTGTACATTACAAGTTATACCAGACACACAGACAGAGACACACACAGACTGACAGAGACACACACAGACAGACAGACGGAGACACACAGACAGAGACATACACAGACAGACAGAGAGACTCAGGCACAGAGACACAGACAGAGACACAGACAGACAGACAGAGAGACACAAACACACACACACAGACACACTGACAGAGACAGACAGACAGAGACAGAGACACAGACAGACACACAGCCAGAGACACAGACAGACACACAGACACAGACAGAGACACAGACAGACACACAGATACACACTCTACATGCAGGTGATACGGCAGATTGCATTCAGCTTAGACAATTATAGTTTACGTTTAGAAAATTCTAGTGGTAGTTATCATACATCCCTGAGATGCACACAACAGCATACATGTGTTATAGCAGATGGCATGCACCTTACTCAATTATAGTGGTGGATAGCATACATACCTGTATCGCACCATTTGTATTACTATCCTATGCCCCATACCTGCAACACAATGCATGCACTTTGCACCATTGCAACGCACTGCCATGGTGTGTGCGACATACACTATGTGTTAACAGACCATCGCTGACCTTTGTACATCTGCCACTGATGCTTTGTGTTGGCCACCGCCCCTATGTGTGAGGACATGAGCAGTAGGGTATGTTGACTGCATACTACATTTGCCTGAGCCCTAGCTTGCATATCTCCCCCAAAACAGTGCATGTCTGTTCAACATTATTCCGCCTACACCTGAGCTGAGTCTAGACATTGTGCATGTGGCTGAACACACATGTTTGACATGGCTGTCCCTACTTTGCAATGGTGCCACAGACCAGCACAGGTTTACAGTACACCGGCCTGCTGTGTGGCGTATGACCTTGCCAAGCACATGTAGTATGACATGTCTTCTGATGATGTGTTGAATGACATGCATACATGTGCAACACAATGGTGTCCTTTCCAATCTACAGTACGGTAATAGTGTCCCAGTGCAGGGACGTGTTATACTAACATGGACCTTCAGCTGATGCAATGTTGTCTGTCCACCCTACATATATGCAGGGACATACTGCACATTGATCTGATGTGCATAGCCATTGCAGGGCATCATATGGCTTCACAATTGCTATACAGTGTGAGCTACTGACATAGTTCATAGCCATGACTATGTTGACATACAATACATAGCTGATGTGCAATGTGACCCACGTCACTGAGGTGTATACACACTAAACCCTGATGTGGAATGTGTGACACAGTTCACAGAAGGGTATACGGATGACACCCCTGCACATCTGCAACCATATTACTGATGCCTGGCAACTATGCCCACATATGGCTAACTTAGCAGTACTCTATGTCCCACATGCCATCTGTGTACCTCACACACATGAGGAGCAGGCATGATAGTGATGTCTGACACCAGCAAGGTGAATGTACTGTATCTGTGGCTTGATGTGTTTGTATGTGTATGTTGTGCAACACATGTATGTATTTGGATACTGTATAGATGAATGCTTTCATGTCGTGACACACTCAAGATGTTCAAGACATGTTATGTGGTGGTTTCATGTTATGCCTACACAAACTGTGCACAGGCCTGTATGATGTTTAGTGTTTCACATCTGCAATATCACCATTACACAAAGGCCATAGTTGTATTGTGTCGAGCCAATGTACAACAGGGTGTACACACATGTACATCACTTCTACTGTGTGTGTGTTGCTTCATGTCTCTGACCATCCTCCATGGCCATGTGTACACATGTTCTGTCCAATGGTTGTGATGGCCATCTTATTTCACATGTCAGTGTTATCCCATATGACATACACCCATATATGTCATATGCTCCACTGAGGACAGGGTTAGGCAGGCAAAGGGTGGTATGTAATGGATGTGAGACATGTTTTGCAGGATAGTTGAGCAGTGTTGCAATCAGCACACTACATGTCAAGGACATGTCAGATAGCACATGACATTGTGTGACTTTCATAGCAAGGGTATAATACACAAGGGTGCATCCTGTGGGCCGGTCATACTCCAGCTCCAACACATTTAAAGTGTGTGCACACATATGCTCTCTGTACAGTACTTTTCATATTCCCAACATGTGGAATGCTGATATGTAGTACCTGTCCCTACAGTGAAACACACCTCCACCATTGTATTCACTGTTGTCCACACATCTGGCCATGGCAGTTTGGAAAGTTTAGTGTAGGTATTTCATATAGCCTTCAATTGTTTCACATGGGTAAACACTGTGATGCACTGCAGGTCTGACCAATGTCCATTAACAAGGCCACCATACATTATGTGTACGTGTGTTATGGCAGATAGCATGCAATTAATATGTTCTGTGAATTATCAAGCCTGGTAAATAATAACAATCTCACCTGACACAGGCTGCTTTCACTGCAAAATGCCAGTGGTACCTAAACAGGAGTGTCAGAGCAGTAAGATCATTATCCACACCTGTGTGATAGCTACAGGGTGCAATGTCCATGTTAGCACATAAACCAGTATAATACACTATACTATGGAGTATGCACATCTGTGCATACATAGAGTAGCAGACTATAGTATGTGGTATGTGTGCATACATGCCTTCCATATGATGTTACATTACATAGTGTACAGTAACATATCTAACTATGTGAAATATAGTTGTGTTATTTGTGCAGTAATGACTTACCAGGCAACTCCAGGCTTGGTGGTTGAGAGACACCCACCTCCACAATACCAGCTAAAGCTGGTGGAAGGAGGTCTGAAAGTGTCCCCAGGTTGGCCAGTAGCTCCTCGGTACATGTGAGTGGGGGCTGGATGAGTGGCCCCCCTCCTGTTGCACCTTGCTCCCTGGCGATTGCATTAGCATGCTGTTTTGCCCATATTATGAGGTCAGTGCAGTGCTGGCGCACCTGCTGATAGGTGCAGTTGTGACCACCAGCATCATTTACCCTCCTGCAGAGTTCCTCCCACAGGGCATTCTGCTGCTGTGCATCCTGTGGCACATGGCTGAAGAGTGTTGTATGGTCGTTGAGGAGGTATGGGACGAGGACCTCATTCTCCAAGTGGCTGTATGCTGGCAGTCTGCTATGTGGCATACCTGGAAGACATAATGATGGAGACAGGTCACAGTAACTCACAGAGCAGAACAGAAGTACAGCTGAACATACATGTATATCACATTTATTAAGATTACAAATACGTCTTTGCAAATCTACATGACACTAACAGCACTGACATGTATAAGTCACACACATTTGACACTTACTGGTGATGTGATGTTCTCGCCATATATGTGTGTGTCATGTGATGACATTGCTCATACACCATGTGGATTTTGTCTTGATGTGGGCATGTCTGTTTGCCTGTACTGATGTCTTTACCTATCAGCACATGCCTGGATGTGTTCACATTAATGCAATCAACCTTAATGCCGTGCATATGTCACATATATAGTCATACATAGCCATTAGGGACTTGTCCCTGCATAGATGTTATTACAGGGCCCTGTAGTGTACATAGATATATTACTAAGTGTACCTGTTGGGGGGAGGTGGGAGTGGGTTTAGGTTCTCCAAGACCCTATCTGGATGAGGGGGTGCTATCTCTGTAGGTGCAGTACTTCCCATGCCACAGTGCTGTGCAGCACGGCAGGTCTTGTCATTGCCATTACGATTAATGACACAGCTATAGAATGCTCTGCGCTTGGCCTCATGATATGTGGCTGATTAGTTTCACAGTAGCTTTGTGTGGTTTTATATGGTATATCTGCATCTTACTGAGATTGACCAGGGGTCATCTACACTCATGTGTGTTTACTCTTGCAACAGTTACTACCTTCTGTGGTACAGTTTAAAGCATGGTACCACCAGTTTTCCTTCTTGTTTGTGTTGGGTTGAATCCTGGTTCTGTTTCAATAGTACAATCACTGCACATATGTGACTGCTTAATGTTAATTTGTGTAGGATTCAGCATTTGCACATGTATTGTCCATCTGCATGGGTGCCATGACAGTCACCACTCTGCTCTTAGGAAACATAACATTGGCATTTGAGACTAACGATGTGTAGCATACTATTAGCCCTGTTTGTGTGACTACTGTGATCCAGGTCAGTGGGGTTGATGGAATCCAACATGCATTGAGCGCAGGTGTTGGTACATGAGGAGTCTTCTCAGTTCATACTGGAATAGTTGAGAGTAGCCATTATTATGGTTCTATCTCAGACCTAATCTTCCCCATTACAGCACATTATGACAGTTGGAAAATCCGTGGCCTGGTGGGTGATCTGTCTCAAGGTGCAATTTGAATTCCACTTTGGCACAAAGGTAGTTGCTCAGCATAATGCATCTGAAGTTATGCAAGTGCAACTAGCGTGGGGGTTTACATATCCTTCAGGAATATGGACACACCTGTGGCCCATGTGTTCCAATAAAGGATAATGGGCAAGAGGTGAGGTATGTGTTATAACATGGTCATGCAGGTGTTCTCTCTGGAGCATTGAAACATGTCTAAGCCAATGCACAGATATGTTCTCCATGTTAGGGATTGACCTATGTGTGTCTGTATAGTGTTTCTGACATGTATCATTGTGTAGCAAGACCCACAGTTTATTGCTTGGCTATCCCTGTAACAGCAGTGGATCTTCACTTGAACTGTACATGATGAAGGCACTATAGGGGAAGCATGAGCCCTATGCAGTATCCAGATTCCCAGGGGTGAGAGGTGCAGGCCCTGTCTGACAAAGCATAATAGACTGTCAACCATGTTATCCCAGGCAGACAGATACTGGATACCCTTTGACTTGCACCACTACACTAGACAATTGTGGAATACAATCCTTTTGTCCCTGTACTGCAGTATCATTCTGGCCAATGGCAGAATGCTACCCAGGCCTGGGGACAGACCTGCATGGACTACTAGACCTGACAGTTCCTACATGTGTTTCCATGAAGTCCAGGCTACTGCATTACAGGTCCTGTATAACAACATGGAATATGCCAGAGCCGCGTGTATAGTTCAAAAGGTTCTGAGGGTATGAGTATGTGGCTAATCATGGCAGACATGCAGCTGACAGTATGAATGCCCTCGTATAGGTTGGTGTGTAACATAGTGCTGGAGTTTGCATTCACAAATGAGTATTGTTGGGCATGTTTCCAGTCACGTGTTCTGAGGTGTGGCACAATTATGCAAACTATGTCATACAGTTTGTGTATTTTGGTTTCTGTCTCTTCCAGCTTGGGGGGGGGTCACTTGTTTGGCCAGATACTAAGAAGCATCTGTGAATGTGTGTGATTTCTGGTAGTGTGTGTGGGTGTCCTTACTGTGTTCTGGTAAGGGTATGTGTTGGTTGTGTTGATGAGCTGCATATGTTAACCTACACCTCATGACTGTCCGTTCCAGTCATGGCTGTAGACTGGGCTGCCTTCCAGCTTACCTCTGTAGCTGCATGCCAAACAATGTGTGGGGCATGGTGTTAGGTGGGTTTGGCAGTGTACATGGCATAAAGATTACATTCCCCCAGGACGGCCACATACACAAAGCTGACATTAGTAAACACCAGTAGCTGACTAGTGGACATGCATGTATTAGCATTCAGTACTACAAGTACTAAGTACTGTATTTAGTTTACATATTGCTTATGAAGATGTTTTAGACAGTGATGCTCACATGTAAATATTTGTGTCATGGACGTGACAACACTGGCTATTACGGAAACATTGTAGCTACCTTTAGCAGCAATCCTCCTCTGAGGAGCACATCGCATCCTGTTAGTTGATTGCAGATTATGCAAGTGTCTACAGGTTTGTTTCCTTCTCTGGGGATATACTCACATATCCACCAGGGCCATGAGCTTGGATGGGCACAGACACCCACTTTCCAAACAGGGTAATGTATCAATAGACTCTGATGCCACTATCAACATGATCAGGATATAATCAGATAGTGTGAGCCATCACCTATGAAGCAGCTATTACACATGGGCAGCTGTCTCCAACATCTTACACTCCTACTGCAGATGTTACACTGGAGTTAAAGATTATATGCAACCTGTTTCATTACCAGTGCTGTGCACTACCTTACATACAGTATATGCAAGTGGCTGTTATGTTGGCAATGAGAGGTTGGCCTACACAAACCTGGTAGTTGAACCAGTGTGTGTCTACTCTCAATATCCACTCTATGTAGGTGTGCACATAGCCATTTGGCCCAGCCCTGTAACAAGGGTCACTACACACTTGCTTAACATGTACACATGCACAGCTGTTATTGCTTGCAAATGATACTAGAGAGGTCCAGCCCTGTAACAAGAGTCACTACACATTTGCATAACATGTACACATGCACAACTGTTATTGCTTGCAAATGATACTAGAGAGGTCCAGCCCTGTAACAAGGGTCACTACACATTTGCATAACATGTACACATGCACAGCTGTTATTGCTTGCAAATGATACTACAGTGGACCAGCCCTGTAACAAGGGTCACTACACATTTGCAGAACATGTACACATGCACAGCTGTTATTGCTTGCAAACGATACTAGAGAGGTCCAGCCCTGTAACAAGGTCCACTACACATTTGCATAAGATGTACACATGCACAGCTGTTATTGCTTGCAAATGATACTAGGGAGGACCAGTCCTGTAACAAGGGTTACTACACATTTGCAGAACATGTACACATGCACAGCTGTTATTGCTTGCAAATGATACTAGAGAGGTCCAGCCCTGTAATAAGGGCCACTACACATTTGCATAAAATGTACACATGCACAGCTGTTATTGCTTGCAAATGATACTAGGGAGGACCAGCCCTGTAACAAGGGTCACTACACATTTGCATAACATGTACACATGCACAGCTGTTATTGCTTGCAAATGATACTAGAGAGGTCCAGCCCTGTAACAGGTGTCACTACACATTTGCATAACATGTACACATGCATAGCTGTTATTGCTTGAAAACGATAGTAGAGAGGTGGATATTACATGTGTTATGTGCATGGATAGTTACCTGGCTCTTCCAATTATCTTTGCTATCATGCTGCTAGACTGTCAGATGAATACAAATGATATGTATCCTGTTATTGAGTATTGAAATTGCCAATAGACATAACTACTGTTTGCATAACATAACAGAACTGCTATGTAGAATAGAATACAGATCTGCCTAAAATACTGTACATTACACAGTTATTGGCACAATATTCCAGAATG
>NC_056729.1:1278178903-1278198903 GCF_019279795.1 Protopterus annectens
GTTCATAGGTTCATACTAGGCTATCTGGCCTAGGGCATTTATAAGCCTAGCCAGAGTTGTGTGGCTTTCACCACCCCTTAGGTTGAAGAATACTATACCCATTAGTTTGCCGTGCCTCTTTCCAGCAGTGATACAGAGATGATCCCCAGGGTAAACCTACGATCTCCCATCCACTGCTCAAGATTCCTCTTGAACAGAGCCATCGAGGTGCTCTGTCTTACATGGACCGGGATTCTGTTCCACAGCATAGGGATTCTCAGGGTGATGAATCTGTCCCTCCAGCACATCCTATTTATATCCGTGTTGAGGTTTAAGTCTCTTGCTTTTGTGGCTCTGGTGGATCTGGATTTTTTGAGGTGGAGCATGTCCATTAATTCCGGGTTGGACATGGCCTTGTATGTCAGGCACAGGTCACCTCTGAGCAGATGGTATGTGACTGAATAGAGCTGGAGTTTCTTCAGTCGGGCAGCATATGGCATATTTTTGAGCCCCTTTATCCTTTTGGTGAGGAACTTTTGGGGTCTTTCCAATTGCTGCAGGTGTCGGGTAAGATACATTCCGAATGGGGCATTGTACTCAATCATTGGTCTGATAAGTGAAGAGTACAGGGGAACAATGACATCCCTTGATCTAGATGTGAATCCCTTCATAATCAGGTGGGCAATGTAGAAGGTCCTCCTAACCACTTTGGCAATGTGAGTGTCAAAAGAAAGGTTACTGTCAACTTGGGTCCCCAGGTTCCTGATAACCTCTTCTGTGCTTAATGGATTGCCACCTATGTGGTAACTTGGGGTTACCTTGTTTTTACCAAAGGGTATGACTATACATTTTTGGCGTTTAGCTTAAGGCCATGGCTCTGGCACCAGTTATCCATTTCTATGAGACCTCTCTGAAGGATATCTGTGTCTGATGGATTTTCAACTATGGCGCCCAGTTTGCAGTCATCTGCAAACTTTGTCAGCCACAATCCTCCTATGTTTGCCTGCACTTCTGAAAAGTAGATGCCGAACAAGAGGAGGCCCAGGACTGAGCCCTGTGGGACACTGCTTGTGACTGGCTTGGAGTCTGACATGGCACCAGCAACTCTAACCCTGTGGGTTCTGTCCTTGAGCCAGTTTGCAACCCATCTTGTGACATATGGGTTTACATTTAAGCTGGTGAGCTTTTCTATGATACCCGAGTGGGGTATTGTGTCGAAAGCTTTTGCAAGGTCAAGGTAGGCTGTGTGAACTGCCTTACCCTCATCAATGGCCTTGGTGACTGTTTCAAAAAAGTCGACCAAGTTCAAGAGGCATGATCTGCCCTTGACAAAGCCGAATTGGGTAGGATCCAATGTCTGTAGGTCCCCAATGTCTTTATTTATGAGTTCCATTATGATCCTCTCCATAGCTTTGCAGACCAGGCTTGTTAAGCTTATGGGCCGGTAATTACCAGGGTCCATAGAAGCACCACTTTTGTGAGTGGGACCACAGTTGCCACGCCACTCTTTGGGTACGTATCCTGTGGTAAGGCTAAGATTAAACAGCAGCCTTATGTGTGGGTTTAGTTCCTCATTGAGTTCGTGTAGCACACAGCCGGGGACACCATCCGGTCCCATTGATGCTGTGTTTTTAGCTTTAGAGAGAGCAGCTCACCTGGGCATTTGAGATGATTGGGAGGCTACACTCTGCTGGGATAGATATTTCTCCTTTGGTGGGGAGGCGAGAAATTTTCACTGAACCTGTCTGCCAGTATGTTTGCAATGTCTGTGGGTTCAGTGATTTTTGTATCATTTTGGACTAATTCTGAGCATATCTGGGAGTTTCCACCCAGATTTCTAACATAGCTAAAGAAGGCCTTATGACTGTCTTTTGAGTCCTTGGCGATTTTTCTCTCAAAGTTGGCCTTGGATGATTTTATGAGTGATCATAGTTTTTTACTAGTATTGATCAGAGATGTCTTCCCTTTTAGGGTTTTGCTCTATCTTGTAGTAGCTTTCTCCTCTTGTTGTAAAGTTTGTTTATGGCTGGAGTCCACCAGATCGGGCTTGCCTTTGGTGGAAAGGGTCTTGATTTTATTTGGGATTGCTTGATCCATGCAATCCTGGAGGTGCTCAGAAAGCATTTGTAAGGGATTCAGTGTGGGTTGTGGTTTCCAATGGCTCAGGGGCCTTCAAGGATACCACACCAGTCTTAAGAAGTGTGAAGTTGGCTTTGAGAAGTTCTTCACTGTGATCTTTTGTTGGGGGTGGGGTGGGATGTGGATCTCCAGTGAGATTAGTTTATGGTCTAATCTCACCAATGAGGGATATACTCCGTGTGGAGCATTTTGTCCCCATGTTTGTGATGATCAGGTCTAGTATATTTTCACCTCTTGTGGGAATGGTGACAAGTTGTTCCATAGCATTTGAGTTTATGAACTCCAGGAACCTTTGGGCTAGGGTATTGGGGCTTGAGTAATGTTCCCAGTCTATGTTTGGGTAGTTGAAGTCACCCAATATGATGGTGTTTGGAGAGACATTTATACTCCAGTCTTCAGGAAGGCTGTGTGGGGTTCCTGAGTTTGAGAGGGTGGCCTGTAACATGCTACAAACTGTAGAGCAGTTTTGCCTATGGTTAATTGCACCTGAATGGTCTCTGATGCTTCGTGAGTTGCCACCAGCCTGGAGGTGTGGGTATCCTTGATGAATATGGATACACCCCTCCTTTTGTGTAATGGGTCAGGGTTTTGGGGCCGGAACGCATGATATGAGGTAAAACCTGATAGTGCCAGGGTGCTCTCAGGAGCCTTGAACCAGGTTTCAGTCACAGCACAGACATCGATGTTCTCCATACTGAGGAGGGCTTGAGGCGTGCATCTTGAGATTTAGACTTCTGGCATTGAGCAGCATTACCCTTAGTTTTTTTCAATTATTGTTTTCTAGGGCGGTGGGTTTAGAATTTGAGCCTTGTCTAAAAAAGGCACTATGTGGGTGGCAAGAGCCTTTGCCAATATCCAGAAACCCAGGGTGACAGGTGCAAGCCATCCCTTGTGAAGCAGCGTGGCTTGTCAAGCATGTCATTCCAGGCAGACAGACATTGGATCCCCTTAGAATGACACCAGAAATTAAGCCAATTATTAAAACTGATCATTTTGTCTCTGTATTGTGGCATCATTCTTGGTGAAGGTAGGATACTACTCAGGGTCAGGGTCATACCAGCCTGGGCTACATAATCTGAGACCTCCTTTATGTCTCTTTTCATGTAGTCCAGGGAGGTACTTCTCAGGTCATTCACACCGGCATGGACAATGACTGGGTCATACTTGTACTTGCTGTGGAGTGACCTGAGTGCTTGTGTTATGTGGCGGATTCTAGCGCCTGACAGGCAGCTTACTGTGACCCTCTCCTTGTTCAGTCTGGTGAGTGGGACGTCAGTGTGTCTGACTATGGAGTCACCTATGACAAGTGTGTCTGGCATTGTGTTTGGCCTTAGGGGCTGTGGCTGATTTGCACACTGACTTTGTGATCTATGTGTTGCTTGTGTTATGTCATGAGGTGGCAGTTGTTTGGGTGTCTGCTTTGGAGGCCTCTGCTGTTTTGGTAGATTTTTGATCAGTGCCTCCGAGTATGTCTTTTTGTGTTTATGTGTTTGATTTGTAGTTGTGATAGTTCTATGTGAGACGGGGTTTATGGTATGTGTGGTTACCTTCTCCTCCTGTCTGGTTTTGCCAGTCCTGAGTTGAGAGAGCTCAGCCTCCAGTTTGGCTATATAGTTGCATCTCTTGCATGTATTTGTGTTTTGTGGGAGGAGGAGAGGGTTGTCTGTGTACATGAGGCAATTGTAACATTGCCTCAATATTCCCAGATTCACCAGCTGAGCAGGAGAGGACGCTAGCAACTGACCCTTTGACATGCTAGAAGAAATGAAAAAGTTTGCTGTGTAACTGAGTCAGAAAGGACCTATAGGGAAGTGGGTACTCAAGGGGGTTTTAAGCTAGTGAAGTACTTTGTATAATATAGAAGTGCTTTATCTGACTAAAAAATGCTGTAGGAACAAGTGCTGAGCTTTACAGATAGAGAATAGACTGTTTAGATTACAAGTAGAGCAGTTCTAAGGGAAAAAATGAAGAGCAGACTTTACGGAGCCAGAAATAGTTTAACCTTGTTTAACCGGCGCTGCCCGATGGTGCTCTAGTGGCAACTCCGTGCTAAATGCAGAAAAGGCAATAAGTGAGTAGTACAGGCTAGCACACTTTAGTGGGCAGCCAAACAATTAAATTAAACAGCAAACAAACACTTTTCAACTTGAATTAGACTAATTTCGACTAAAATGTACTTTTAAGTGCAGATAATAAAAAATGCAGTAAATAACTATGAAAACAGTGTATACCTTTCCTACAGCTAAATTTACACCACTAGTGACAGGGGTGGGGGGTTTCACAGCCCCCACACTAAGGGGAAACACTGCTCAAGATACAGACAGATTTACAAATGCAGTCTATAAGCACCTAAACAGATGTATGGATCATGCCATCACTGGTAAACCAAGACTCACTCCTCCTAGACAAGGACACCAGTCCAGTGGACCAATGCAATAAGCAGGCTATACTACAGAAGTAGAACAGTGTTCCAGACAAACAGCAAATCCCACGAAGGGCAGACACCCATGACCACTATTAGTATGATACGTAGGTCCCTCATGACATCATCCAAGGCTAACATCAGCAGGAGAATACACAAGGGTTTGAAAGAAAACCACAAAGCCTTCTTTGGCTGTGTCAAGGATATATGTGGTGACACACAGATTTGTACTGTGCCGGTGAAATATAGCACAAAATATGCTGACCTTACTGATATCGCCGACATCCTTGCAGATACATTCAGTGCATACTTCATCCCCTAAAGCGCCCACAACACTACCCGAAAGGTACAGTATCCCACACATCAGAGACACACAGGTGGAAATGGCCCTGTCTAACAGCAGAACACTTAGTCAATGGAGGCAGATGTTGTCCCAGACTGAATCTTGCAAACTGTACAAGACAACCTGACCCCCCCCATCTAAGTAAGCTTTCCTACCTCAGCCTCTGCACAGGCTACATGCCCATACAATGGCACCTCGAGGCCATCAAGGTGGAATCACAACTGACCATGGTAACTACCACTCCACAAGCCTGACTAGCCTGGTCTGCACTGGTATGGTTCCCATCCTCATGGCACTCATTAACAAAGACATTGATAACCTCCGAACATGTGACCCAACCCAGGTCAGCTTGGTTGAGTGCAGTTCATGCCTGCTGAACCTGTTTGACATCTTACATACAGTCACCAAGACGTCAGATGATGGGGGAGGTGGTTCACACATACTACCTGGACCTTGCCAAGGCTTTTGACACCATGCCCCACTCACGTATTATTGATAAACAGAGCAGCCTGTACATACACCCATACATCACAGGTCAGGTTGCCAACGGGCTTACACACAGAACCCACATGGTACGACTAGCGGTCTCCAGGTCCAACTCTTGACCAGTCATGACCGGTGTCCCACAGTATTCAGTCCTGAGAGCCCTACTGTTTGGCATATATGTCTCAGAGGTACAGGCAAACACAGGTGGACTACTGCAGACCATGTTTGGCAATGACTGCGACCATGATTGATAGTCCAGCTGACACAGACATCCCTCAAGGGGCCTCACAGAGAACATCACAGAGTGTCAACATCACAGCCTCCAGCCAAGTGCCACTAACTGCATGGCCATTCCATTGTGGAATTGGCACCCACATATTAACACATAAGTGGCAGCCACTTTAATACAGATGAGATAATGGGGTATCTGGGGAATAAGGTAGATAGTGATCTCCCCTTTGACAATCATATATTCACAGTAGTTAGGACATCCTTCTATGTAGGCCATCTGATTACTAAAGGATTCCCTTCTAGACATACTGGGGTTATAGTGCCCCTTTACTCATCAGTCATCAGTCCCATTATAGGATATAATAACCCATGTGGGATGTACCTCAGAAGATACTTCCAAGAGCTGGGAGGTCCGTGAATGTACCTTGCCAAGGGGAATACTGGCCTCCAACATATGGCCTATGCAGCCAGACTGAATAAACTCCTGCTTTACTCAGTGGCATCTCGTTTACCCAGAGATGATCACCACTGGCCAACACAGCCATGTCAAACTCAGGCTTGATGGATATGCTCCACCTATGGGAATCCATGTCACAGTGAGCCACACACTGTAGTGAGCTGAACCCTACCACAACAATATCTGGAAGATGCTGGAGGGAAAGCTTCCTGTCACAGACACTCCCCATACTTTGGAACAACATCCTTAACTACATTATACAGAGCCCCAAGCTAACACTCTGCAAGAGAAACCTTGAAGAGTGGATGGGGAACAGTAGATGCACCCCAGGGATCCCACCATTGGCTCTGCTCCACAGAGGGACAGTTAATGAATCAATGGGGTGGCAAAAGCTGACACATTTTGGCTAGGCTTATGAATGGCCTCTGGCAGTTTGCCAAGTGCCTACCTATGAATTTATACATACAGTATCTGCATATGCTGATAACTTAATTTACTGTTCAGGTGTTGACTTACCTTGTGCCAATGGCAGTTGTGTGTGCAATAGTTGAGGGCTGCCTATGTTGGATGCACACAGTAGACTGCCTATACATGACAATTTACAGGTAGTCTTGTGTGTGTGAGCCATCCATTTTTACTGTGTGTGCAGGTGGAGAATGGTGTCAGTTTCTAGGTGCCTACACTGTCAGTGTGTGTGCTATATGTTCCCTCTTTGCCAAAGCATGGGCATACTGGGCACACCTCCGTCTGCCTACTGGGGATGGCTCAGGGTGTTCGTGGTCTGAGTATCTCTGTGCCTATGGGACCCTTAGCAATGGTGGTGGGCTGTGAGGGCCTTCACCATTCTGTCCCTGCTGCAACTGTTTCCGCAAGACCATATTGTGTAGCATGGCACACACTATGAAGATGTGGGCACATGTGCCTAGAGAGTACTGCAACGGAACCAGGATTTCAGCATCTCAAACACACACTCTATGATGATTCTGGTTTGTGCATGTGCCTCATTATGGCATTCCTGCATGGGTGTATGTGCATTTCTAATGGGAGTCATCATCCACGGTTCCAGTGCATAGCCAGCATCCCCCACTAGGTGGCCATTTGTGATGTCTCCCCAGGCAAATAACTGATACAGCTGTGAGGCATGCCAGATGTCGTGATAGCTTCCAGGGCTGTAAGCACACACATCCATGGTAATGCCCTGGACATTGCACATGACCTGGCAGTTGATGGAGGGGTTTCCCTAGTGGTTTATGTAGCGCCTACCCTGCTCACTGGATGGTGACTTGATGTGTATGTGCATGCAGTCTATTGCACCCAGTACATCTGGGTATTATGCCACACGGTGGAAGAGACGCATATTGCTGGCCAATTCCTCCTGTGTTCGGGGGAAGTATATGTGGTAACATGGTGTCCAGGAACTGGTGGAATACCCTGGATGCTGATGCCTGTGAGATCACCGTGATATCCCCAGTTGGTCTTTGAAAGGAACCTGTAGCTAGTATTCTCAGGCTTACACATACCTTCATATCCACTGGGATGGGTTCCCCTCTGTTTGTTCTGGCTCTGAGGCGTGGCTGGCACAGCTCCACAAGTTGCTGTAGGATATCCCTGTCCACCCTGTAATGCTCTACTATATTCAGATCATGTAGCCCCTGGTAGGTTACCCTGGGTCTGAACACTCTCCTCCTCCTCTGGTGCCTGAGGTGGTCATGTGCATCATCCTCCACACCACCTTCAGTCTCCAACACATGGTGGTGGATCAAACCTATGGCAGCCCCTAACATGTACATAATATAAGTTCCCCATCTGTATACACCACTGGTGCAGAGTATATGAGAATACACAAATGTGTATGAGGTGCTTTCACACTTTATATTATTGTACTATGGATGCTGCTGATGTCAGTGGGTGTGTATGAGCTATTCCAGCTGCTGCGTGTCTTAATTATGGGTTTTGCAATGAGTACTGCAAGTGTGGGGCGTTTACTGTGGAGATCTACTTGCCTGCCTTGATTAATCTGTTGCCCTTTAATTCACTTTTAGACCTGGATCCCCTCCCATTATCAGGCATGCATCCACCTGCTGTCTTTCTTGTTTTGTACTTTCCCTACGCAGTCATGGCAAAATGTGCCTTGTAGCTGATATACTGCAAATCGGCTTTGTTCTGCTTTGACACTTTACTGTTTTCTTTGCAGTATAGCCCCTCCCCTTTCCTGTTCTGCAGGTAGCTGCTTGCAGCCTTGTTAGCTGTTGTCAATGGCCCTCTGTAGGCTCCTAGGTGTTAATTAGTCATTTGCACTCCAATTTCAGTGCTGCAGCATTTCCTTTTTTCTTTCCTGTATCCTTCCTGTTTCAGCTGCAGTGCATGCCACACATACTCGTTTACCGGGTTTTCAAACGTTTTCATCTCCATTCAAATGCATACACTTTTACCATGTGTACTCTCAGCTAAGCATAGCTATGGCCAATTTGACACACCCCTATCCTGCAGCTCTGCCTAGCTAGGGGCAAACCAGTTTAGCAATGCTCCAATGTGCTTACAGCAATGGCTACACATCCCTCTCTTGATGTCATCTTTATCTCAAGGGCACACCTCAGTGTTATAACATTATGCTATGAGGTGCATCCTTACACCAGTGGGGAATCTGTGATTCACTATTACTCCCCTCATTTGCATGGCATTGTCTACTAATTCCTAGCTACTGCACATAACAGTGTCAATTCCCCTTAGCAACCCTTGTGCCATCATAGTATGGTGTAGCATGCCTGCCATTGACTATTATGGGGAAATCGTGATATGTGTTTCATTGTGGTTTTATTCTATATTTTTATATATTCCTTACAATCCCCTTTGCGCACCACTGCCCTGCGCTTCCACGTCGCGATAGTGCGACTATATATATTAAATGTTAATTTTATATTTTGTACATTTTTTTATGCCAATGGCTATATATTTAGCCATTGGTATAAATTAACAATATATTATGTGTTTGGTCTGCTGTCATGGCTCCGATTTTATATTTGCGAAAATGTAAACCATTTTCTACTGTTTACATTTCTGAATGCTTACACTACACCTGCACCACTTCCTGAATTGCTACATACCTTTATTTGCATGCTACACTGCTGCACATGGGGTAATTAGCATACAAGGCTCGGGAGTTGTGCGGGCGTAGCGTACACAGGTAGTGCACATGGAAACAGCTCGTACCTGAATTGCTCGGCTGCCATATTTGGTGTTAGAACATTGATGCTACTCCTGCACCTGGCGCAAGCTTCATGAATCCTGGAGTCTATTTAAGTCCTACTTTATAAATCTTCTGTTCTATGTTCCGCCTTTGTGATCTTATTTCTTGTATTATGACATTTTGCATATCTGGGTACCTTTGCCTATATGTTTCTTCAGCTTTGGAGCTGCTTTTTTGTATTCATTAGTTTAGCTTTCTCCTTTGCATAAATATTACACCATATCAGATCTGTCTTTCTTTCCCATGTCCATGTTTCTTTTTCATACCTTTCAAAAATGTCTATGTTTTTTTCTTAATATTTTCACACGTACTCAGTCACTTCTGTTTCCTAACAGGCCAAGGTTTCTTGTTTTTTATACTGTTTTTCATGAATTTGTAGTATTAATCAACACAAATGTGCATTTGATGCTTTTGACAGCTTTTCTTGCGCAAGTTATTTTTCTTTCTTCTAATTTCAGTCTTGAATTTATTCAATCCAGAAATGTTGTTCTTCTTGCCTAATAGTAAACAATGCATTGTTTCTTTCTTATCCTCAGTAGATCACTCTGTCATCTTTATGGCTCATTTTTGGGCTGTCAGTTTTTGTGTTTTTGTCAACTACCACTTCCTTCTACGGGGGGGGCTATCCTCATCCTAAGCCTGGCCTGACGCCATTGTAGGAATGTTTCCATGTCTTGAGGAGTCTACACTGTTATTTTTTCCAATCCTGGCACCAAAAGATTGGACACTTCTTTTATCCTGGGACTTGTGCATCTGGCTGTCTTTTTTTAGTTTTAACCTGCTTCTGCCCATGACATACGCTATAAAAAATACAGTGTCACCTTAGTGAGATTATGTGAAAACAGGGTCCATCTCATAAAGATACTCACCAAGATTTGAGGATGAATTCAATTCCAAAAGTAAGACTCTCCTTTGCTTGCTGATTTTATTATCTCTCAATCCGGACCTCTAACTACAATATATGATTGATAATGTAGGCATCACTGCTGGAGCAGCTAGACTATTTTAATTTGAGTCTATCATTGGGGGTGTAAGTACCTCTGTTTGTGCAAGTTATCATTTTGGGATATAAGTACCAACCCTGCTTCAGCTGTGCAACTTTAACTGCAGTAAATCATTGGGGATGTAAGAACAACTGCTGCTGTAGCTACACTGTTTTATCTCCAGTAAATCATTGGTTGATTTAAGCAGCAGTGTTCCCTCAACTGCATAACTTTAACTGGTGTATGCGTACTATATAAATACTACTCTAATTGTAGTATATGATTATTATGTAAATACCACGCTGCAGCAGCTGCACTTTAACTGCAGTATGATTATTATGTAAATACTATGCAGCAGTAGCTGGACTTTAACTGCAGTATATGATTATTATGTAAATATCACACTGCAGCAGCTGCACTTTAAGTGCAGTATGTGATTATTATGCAAATACCATGCTGCAGCAGCTGCACTACTTTCACTGCAGTATATGATTATTATGTAAATACCATGCTGCAGCAGCTGTACTTTAACTGCAGTATATGATTGTTATGTAAAAACAATGCTGCAGCAGCTGCACTTTAACTGCAGTATATGAGTATTATGTAAATTCCATGCTGCAGCAGCTGCACTTTAATTGCAGTATATGAGTATTATGTAAATACCATGCTGCAGCAGCTGTGCTTTAACTGCAGTATGATTATTATGTAAATACCATGCTGCAGCAGCTGGACTTTAACTGCAGTATATGAGTATTATGTAATTAGCATGCTGCAGCAGCTGCACTACTCTAACTGCAGTATATGATTATTATGTAAATACCACAATGCAGCAGCTGCACTACTTTAACTAAAATATATGATTATTATATAAACATGATGTTGTGAGGGTGGCCTAATGGTTAAGGTGTTTGCCTTACAAACACAAGATGCAGGATTTGAGTCTCACAAGGGTTAATTGACTAAGCTTAAAATGGCTCACAAAGGCAGTTAGCTTTGTACTAATCTATGAACCTAAGCAGCAGCTGCACTACTTTAACTGCAGTATATCACTGAGGATGTAAATAACACTGCTAGTGCAGCTACACTTCTTTAACTGCAGTTTATCATTATGGAATGTAGGTGTCAATGCTGCTGCTGTACCTGCACTATTTTAACCACAGTATATCACTGCTCATTTTAAATGTGGTAGCCACAAAACTAATATATGTCCAACTCAATCATTTATATTTTACTGACTGTTATGCATCCACATTCTGCTGATGGTTTGCATACAGCTGTGAAATACTTTGGACAGGTTACTACTTATCTAAGCATTTCTAAGCATCTGGATATCAAGATAAAGTGCTTAGTCAAAGGATGTTCAGTTAAATAGGATTGTACTGTATTTTACATTCATGAAGCTGACCAATTCCCTACCACAAATCTTTCACACAACATGTACATTCACAGTCCAACTACTGCTAATTCTCCAGGCACCAGATTTTCTGCATATAATTTACTGCTTCTAATTTTGAGGAGAGGAACTGTCTGGACACTGTCAAGGACTTCACTTTCTTTTGACTTCATTAGACTGTCTTCAGAATATATTGCATTTATTCCATTCAAATATCCATGTAAGATGATTTACTGGAAGACTGAAACCCAGTTAAAAGAAAACATAAAGAGTACAATACATTTTTAAACAGCATACAATTTATTTATTTGTTACATTTGCCAAATGAAAAAATCTGACTTGGCAGAACCCCTTTTCAGCAGAAGCCTGGGAGAAAAGCTGCACAGTTCATCATTTTAATGAATAGTTTTTTGATATTCCAGTGAATGACAGCAATTTCTAGTTATTGAACTCAATGATATAGTAACAGAGTAAGATAATACTGGCAACAGTCTGTCCTTAAATACTTCTATTAAACAGTAACATTTAGAGATTATACTAACAATTCTACCATAGGCTGAATCTACACATGCAGCGACATACTGGTATATATGTATATACATTCATGCCTGTATATATGTACAGTGAGGCTAATATATAGAGAGTACAGAAGATTTGCAGGACTGAAGTTTGGAACTGCATAATAAAAGAGAGCAATGTAGTTATACGAGTAATGGGGTATACAGGAAAGTGGAAGAACTGAGAAAATAGGAAGGAAGCTAGACGAATGAAAATCACATTTTGTGATGTGTTTCACAGTCATGAGGATAAAGGATGATCTACATTAAGAAGCAAACGTATGAGGAATATTACGCAGTTAATAGCGGCATTTGGAAGAGACACAACTATAGATACATGTATAAATTTTATCAGGAAAACAGAAAATATACTACTGGTTTTCACTAGCAAGTCCACCTCCAATGAGAAGGGAGTAGATTTTAGATTCCGTCTTGAAACAGATGTTATTAGTAGTTTCTTTCATCACAACTGAAAGGGAGGTCCATACTTTATCATCTTGCTTAGTACAAAGTTAGTCAACACAACAGTTTGTTGACTTTAGTGTTTTGACAGGGAGGTCTTCCACTCAAAAAATGGTTTTCTATAAAACCCAGTCTAACCAGTCCTACCTCCCTAAACTGGCAAGTTGCAGAATGTTATGACATTAATCTGCTGTACTCACAGACTACAGTATATGACTAGGCTTCTTCATCGTGGCAATGTTTTTCTCTTTTCTCTGCAGTTGTTCAATTATGAAATTGTTATATTTAATAAGGGATGATGGGGAGGCAAAACTTCTCAAATATGGGTTGCTGGAGGGTCTTCTCTTATGCAAAAAGTGTTTTTTTTTCTCTCTTTTGCAATCAGTAGGTTCTGTGAGTGTTTTCTTACATGAGGTTGACCTTTGCAGTTTTTTTTTTTTTGCAACAGCATTTGTATCAATGTTTTGTAAGCAATCTGTTCTGGCAAGTTGCTGAAACTGTGACACCAACCTTCTGTTTGGTAAGTATCATTATAATGTAACTTGAACATGTGGGAATTTATTTGAAAAATACAAAGTCTTGTGAAACATATTCAGCAGTAAAAAGGTTTACTTGTTTCAGTTTTTAAATAAGTAGGTGGGCTAATCAGTTTGACCCTTTCAGCCACAACCAGGCTCAAGCTGAGCTACAACAAGTCACATTGTATACAGTATTAAGATAACATATTTTGCAATACTGGAAAATATCATCATTTTGTAATACATATCTCCTCAATGTTACAGCTTATGTAAATATGTAGAATGAGCAGTAAAATAAATAGAGACCCAGATGAATTAAGGGAAGTACTGATATCCATCTATAAATGTGCATGTTGGTGTGTGTGTGTGTGTGTGTGTGTGTGTGTGTGTGTGTGTGTGTGTGTGTGTCATTAAAGTGGTCAAGAAGAGAATTCATCTCAAAGAAAAAAGATGGGGTAGCTGTTCAAAATCAACTAATCTCACATTGCTGGCTTCTTCTGTCTCAAATCATGAACAGTGGGAAGGGGCAATTTGCCTTTTCTCACTGCAGCGTGATCACAAAGTTGGTATTTATACTTATCAAGGGTTGTGAAGGTGAAAGCAGGTAGACTTGCCTCCTAAAAATGTAGTACTTTCTGTTTTTTTTTACATTATTTGTGTTTCAGCTAGTTTTACTTAATGGGTCTACTTCACTTACCTGAATGACCACATCACCATCTTTCACTTCGTTGAATTGAAAGGACTGACAAACCAGAAGACCAACAACCAGAACACCGACATTCCACTTGAGGTAAGTAACCACTTGGTTATCCTGTTGAACTTTGCTCCTTACCCCCCGCGGTAGTGCAGTCTCGGAGTTGGTATATTTAGTTAGGAGTGTATGGGTGGATGGGTTTACTTTTGTTTGTTTTTGTTTTTATTTTTTTTTGGGATAGCCAAGCGGTTGCCTACCTTGAGTTGAAAGTCAGTGTTCTGGACGTCAGTCTTCTGGTTTGTCTGTCCTTTCGTCTCAGCGAAGTGAAAGTCAGGCCATTCAGGTAAGTGATGTAGATCCAAGTACACACACACACACACACACACACACACACACACACACACACACACACACACACACACACACACACACACACACACACACATATATATATATATATATATATATATATATATATATATATATATATATATATATATTTATGGCTCTAGGACTTTTGATCGAAAGATCAAAATCCCCAATCCATTACCACTTAACATACTTTAACCAAAGCGCTTTCATCGAAAAAGCACTTTTGTTAAAGTATGTAAAAAAAAAAACACACGCAAAATCTACTTGAATACAGGGGGCAAGCCCCCTGCCCCCTCACACCCTCCTACTTTAATATTCTCATGCCGAGGTCACACTACGGTGGCGAAAAGGGAATTTTCCCTTACCACACCGTAGTATGACTGGAACAACAAGCATACTTATGTGAAAGTGCTGTTTCAGTGAACAGCACATTCGCGCAAGTATGCTCACCAAATTGGGATTCGTAAAAGATGCAGTCAAGCATCTGTATGGATCCCTTATATATATATATATATATATATATATATATATATATATATATATATATATAGTTTACTATTAAAATCTCGAGGTGAGAATGTACGCATACAAACAATTCAAAATTTAAGTGTTTGAGTGTGTCATATGCTTACCGTCGCACTTTTCAAATGTTTATGTTAGCTAATGTCCTGTGCATTCACTAATAAAAATCCGAAGAGCTGTACAGAGATCGTGGTATAGTGCAGTTAGGGAAATTCATGCCTTTCCGCATTGTAGCCCAATCTCAGAGTTGGAATATATAGTTAGCAGGGGGTGCAGGGGGGCTTGCCCCTTGCAAAAATGGGATGTTCCTTACAGGTGCATGGGACATCACAGCAAGGATAGCATGTTCGGTAATTGCCGTAAAATGTCAAAGTCAACATTTTCGGCAATTCTTGACAATTTATGACACTCTGATCATCCAAAAATATGAATTTTCGGTTGTTTGCTTTGATATTTAGTGACAAATGTATTTTTCATTTCGATATTTTAATAATAAACCTATATATATATATATATATATATATATATATATGTGTGTGTGTGTGTGTGTGTGTGTGTGTGTGTAATGTATATATAAACACACACAGACACACACAAACACACACACACACACACACACACACACACACACACACACACACACACACACACACACACACACACACACACACACACACACACATAAACACTGAACCATTCTTGACTTGGTACTCACAAATCTGGCCCCCTGTTTGCTCCCCTCCCATGCTTACTCCTTTGCTAATACAGTCTAACCACAATCTATTTACCTTTACCCTCAGAACGGACACTCACTGTCATTAATACCAGTGTAGTTAGAGACTTTAAAAAGGCCAGCCTTATACAACTGTGTAATGAAATCTCTAAATCTACTCATTTCAACTCCATTGTTGACCAGAGTTATATGGTCATATACATTACTGATGATTTAGTCCCATTTTTATAAATTTATTGAACCATTAGTCCCTTCCAAAACTAAGCAGGGAAGTAAATTCAAAAATACGCCATCCTAGTGATCTGCCAGTAAAAACAAAGTGTGTAACAGAAGGAAGAAGCTCTTTAAACTGCCTTGGACATCACAAATCTCACAGTAACACAGTTGTATTAACAACCACACTAAGAAACTCAAGGCAGATATTAATACCAGCAAAGCATCAGATGAACTAAGACAAGTACCTGAACCAAAGGATAATGACAGACACCTCACTTATGTCAGTAAACTAAATAAAATAGCTCTCAGTAGTGGTGCTGACCATTCCATAATGAGGTTTCCCATTCAAACCCAAAAGCTATTGCAAACATACTGGATAGCAAATGTGCAGCTTATTTCTCCTTTTAATCTACAATCCTCATTCAAACATTCCCAGAGTCATTCCCCTGGAATCACTAAGGAACACATTCTTAAAGTACTCTTAAAGACCAAGAATATGTCTTGGGCACCGACATCATACCAGGTGGTATAATAACTAGTTGAACCCCTCCTCAAACTGTTTAACCTATACCTTGTTACCAGATTTTATCACTGAATCTTGGTGCATTTGCTGTTATAATTCTTCTCTATAGGAATTGACCCACCATAGACCTTGGGAACTTTAGCTCCTTCAGCCTTATGAGTCTTATCTGTAATGCAATGGATCACATCATCACTGACCTCATAAATCATAACATCAATATTTTGGCAAACCTTGAGCCACTGTAATTCACCCTTGTAAAGGTCAGGCCCTGCTTATTAAGTCTTGTTAGCTTCTTTGAGGAGATAATACAAGCAGTTGACAATAGTTTCACTCTCCATGCTGCCTACCTCAAGCTGTCCAAGTCATTTGATACCATACTACATGATGGAATTGTTTATAAGTTGATGGCCTTAGGCATAAATCCTTACATATTTAGATGGATAGTCAACTGGCTTAAGAACAGAATGCACATTGTCTGCATCTGGATGCTGCCTTATCAGACAGAGAAATGGTGACTAGTTGTATCCCCATGATCAGTACTGGAACTGTTCCATTTGGCATATATTTTTGGGCCTTCAAACTGATAATGCTCTGGTTAGCAACATTTGATGACTGCAAGTGTGATGAGTTTGTCAAATCTGTAGATACATGTACATTTTAAATGAGTTAACTAAAGTCAATTCCTGTTTAGAAAAAAGACAAAAATGAAATGCCTAGAAAAGTATCCTTATCTCCTTAAGGTAGCAGAAGCACTCTGCAGCCTATTGCATTGAAATGCACTCATTCTTCCCAAGCATGCACAGGCATCATTGTTCCCATGTATGAATAAGCATGTCCCATATCAAGAAGAATGCTCTTCCTTAAATGATCTGGCTCTGGTTTACATGTGAAGGCTGCACTCCTTATTGTTTACACCCAGGGAAGACCACTCTGTCTGCCCCTGTATTAGTATGCCTCTGTCCTCATGAGCAGCCCAACCATTTGCCTAGCCAGGTAGGGAATATTCACCCTTGCCTCATCCATGGATGTCCTCACAGAGTTGGGGTTTTAGCACTGGTCTAGGCACCCTGGCATGTGGCAGACTGGCAAGCTTCACTGAACAAGGGCTTTGGGACTTGGTTGAAGACATGAAGGAGAAAGTTATGGACAGATGGCTTCAGTCAACTGAGACATCTCTTCAGTAAATAGAAGACTTGCTGTCCTAGTCGACAACAAGTATAGTGCCACAGCTCTTGCCTCCTCAACATTAGGATCTTCCACAGCAACAACATCTGGCAGTTATAACATTTGAGGTCTTATAGATTGGGGACTCTCATTGGACACCACTAATCATCACCCTTCTTTCCCTTATCCTCTCAAGTAGACACTTTTACCTACTTCCCATCCACACTACCCTCTTATGAAAAATATTTGAAAAAAATAGTGGTCATTTATCCTCAGAAAAAAAAAACATGAGGATTCTGCTAGATGTTCCTGTTATGTCCCCCTGTTTGTTGTGTCACCCTTTTTCAGTCTTTCCTATCTCCCTTTCCTTTCTTTAAAGCAGTCAGTAGGGTCTCCATATAAGGATACTCCTATATAAAACATACTAATCACATTTATTTTTTAAAGGATTAATAATAAAAGCTACACAGTTTGCTGTTTGCCTTAAGTCTTCCAAGAGTGACTGCACATAGCCACATCCATCCATAATATCCAAATACAAAGCAAGTCTTACGAAGGTTATCCTTTCACGTAGTCCTTCTCATATAATTAATGTTTGTCTTCAGGTACTTTAAGCTTTTGTCATAAGTAGGCCTGTTTATGAAAATGCCTTTGCATTTCTATAGTCAGCATGGATAACCTGCATGAGGTTTATTTGCATACACATGTAGCAGTTCTCTTCTTGGCTAACACTACCCAGCTACAAAATCCTAAACTATGAAAAACACCCAGAATCCCAGTGAATAAACTGTAAACACGCTTACAACAAATGGAGCTATAGTCAAAATATTAGTATGCTAACAAAAAACATTATCTGAATAGCAGATCCATTGATAACTAGCAAGGATGTTACTGTTGCACTCTTACAACAGGTTCAAATCACTCTCTCAGATTTTCCTAAACTTTGTGTACAAACGTAAGTGACTGATAACAGACAAAATTGCCTAGCAGTGCTAGTTTTAAATATGTACGTGACTGATAAGAGAGAGAGAAGGATAGTCTATCAGTATTAGTTTAAATTTGTAAGAGCACAAGATTCACTTTTAATTAACATGGCCAGTAATAGTTTACTTCTTTCAGAAGTTCTGCATATAAAATGCATAAGCTCAGACAAAAAGCAATTAAGGGATTGATTTTAACAATTTAATATAATTTTACATCTGGAGATCGAACAAGGAATTTACATAACAAAGAACAGAACAGTATATGATGTATAATCAGTCTTCACTGTTTAACAACTGAAGGGAAACCATTATTATTTTAAGATGACTCATTTCCTTTACAAATAATTTTTTGACACTTTTCAGTTATAGTTCTAGTAAACATTTTAGAAGTAATGTATATTCCAGGAGAATTGCAGGAAAATTGGAACACTTTACAGCCCATGCCAGTGAAAAAAAATTATGACTAACTCTTTGAAATAATGCACTGGGGGAAATAAGATACTAATACAATTATTGCCATAATAAATTAAAGCGTGATGTCCATAACACAAAATGCATAACAAGCATTCATTAATGGGAAGGAAGATGACAACAGAAACATATATCGGCAAAAACTTAGAATTAACATTGCTATCGTCTTCAAAATAAATGCTTGCAAACTACAGAATGGAGTATTATACATTTTTTCTTTCTGTTCTGTATGCCTCAGTCACATATTATAAATATTGTACAGCCGTAAGCTCAGCGAGCCTCCCAAGCTAAATGTTTAAATCTTTTTCCCTGTCTGAATAGCTGAAAAACCTAACTTGTTTATTTAAATATTTATTTTGCAGAAAGCTTGAAACTGAAGCTTTCTGTGGAAAAAATGATCCATAACTTTATAAAGATAGGATGCAATTAAGATTTTTGCAGAAGCAAACAGCTTTATGATATTCTCCGTGACTAGCTCACTTTTAACATTTTTATAGAACAAGTGAAAAAAGAATTGCTAACAGTAATAAGCATATGGTTAAGTTGTAGTATCAAACTCCCATATACAACTGTGATGATAATCACACAGCTGGATCACAGCAGGTGGTGCTGAGGAAGGTTCCAGCTTGTAATGGCTTGCAAACCAGGTTATACTCAATCCCCGGGATTCATCAAGCTCAGCGGAAGGACGGCATTAGCCTTGCGCTGACCGTGCGGTGTAGTAATGGCGCAGCAGCACCACATGCATATTAATGAAGGTGCGCTGCCGTAATGGCCATGTGCATAGGAAACGTGTACGAGTACAGGGGGCGTGTCCAAGCACTGCACGGAGGCGTGATCATGTTGGCCACATACGTGCAACCTAAAATGCTGAATAGTACAGTCTGCCTCTAATACTAATCACTCCTGTCAGTGTTTGTGGATACTGAAATGTATACAAAGCATACAAGACATCATTGCCAACACCACAATAAGAAGTAAACACAAAGGCACGTAGCTGAATATTGAGTCCCCGTCCGTCGAACAAAGATATTTAAAACCCTGTACCCTTATTCCATTGTAGTGTCACTAGTTATACCAAGTGGAAGCGAAATGCATCGTGTTA
>NC_056729.1:1278553903-1278583903 GCF_019279795.1 Protopterus annectens
ATAGACTGCATGCACATCCACAACAAAGCACAACCCAATGAGCAGGATAGGGTCTACATAAACCACTAGGGCTTCCACTCCATCAACTGCCAGGTCATGTGCAATGCCCATGCCATTATCATGAATGTGTGTGTGCTGGCAGCCCTGGAAGCTATCACAATGCCCACACCTGACATTCCCCACAGCTGTATCAGGAATTTGACAGAGAGGACATCCTGTATGGCCATCTGGTGGGAGATACTGGCTATGCAGTGGAGCTATGGATGATGTGGAGCTGTGGATGATGACACCAATCAGAAATGCACACACACCCAATAAAGAACACCATAATGAGGCACACACACAAACCAGGATAATTATAGAGAGTGTGTGTTCAGGATGCTGAAGTCAAGGTTCCATGCCTTGACATATCTTGTGGAGCCTTGCAGTACTCTCCAGCCACATGTGCACACATGTTCATAGTATGTGCTATGCTACACAATATGATCCTGCAGAAACGGCTGCAGCAGGAACAGCATGGGGAAGGGCCACACAGCCCCCAACATTGCTAAGATCCCCAGAGGCACAGAGGGGCTTAGAGGAGGAATCCCCTGAGACAGCTCCTGTAGGCAGATGGAGGTATGCCCAGTATGGCCTGGCCTTGGCAAAGAGGCAAAGCATAGCACACACATTGACACTGTAGGCACCCAGGGACTGACACCTCTCTCTCACTCACACAAACAGTAAAAAATGAATGTCACACACATCACACTACCTTTAACTTACCATGTATAGGGAGACTACTATGTGCATCCAACATAGGCAGCCATCAAGCACTGTCCACACAACTGCTGAAGGCACAAGATAAGTCAGTCTTCTTAACAATAAATTAATGTATTAGTATGTTCTGGTAGCATATCTATGGTATTGCTGCATGCATGCAAGGGAATGGGGTGGCCTACTGGGATAGCAGCAGACAACTGACAGCTATATGGGACACCAGGAAATGTCTGCCCAATACTGGCCTCCCCACACTATGCAGTAGTACCCAAGGTGGCAAATCCCACTGCAGTATATGTAGGGGGCCAACTAACTGGGGGGAATCATAGGTCACAGGCATGGATGTCAGTGTGGGGGTCCCATCCTCACCTCTCAGCCTCACCCAGCAACTCAGCTGTAGAAAACCATAAAGAAATGTCTAGCAAAGGCCCACACATGGCAACAATGTTGAAATCCCCCCCTCCAGACTTACACAGTGATAGCACAGCAGGTCTTGCAGTTGCAGTAAGGCTCTGAAGAGTAAGAAGTCTGAAACTCAAATGTATGCCATTACAATCTGACTTGTGGTCATAGGTTCATAGGTTCATAGGTTCATAGGTTGGTACAAGGCTATCAGCCCTAGGGCCTATACAAGCCTAGCCATAACAATTCCCTGGATATTTCTTCCCACAATATTTACTTCCCCGGGCCACTGTCTAGCAGGACGACTGATGTGATCCCCGGGTTGACTTTCCTATCTCCCATCCAGCCATCAAGATTCCTTTTGAAGATTGCCAAGGAGGTGCTCTGCTTGACATGTATGGGCAGTCTATTCCAGAGTAAGGGGACTTTAGTGATATGCCTGTAGTCCTCCAAGACAGGGCACAATAGTATGTTAAATAGAACCAAAACGTAAAGCAAATAGCACAGTCTGTGCAAATGTGTACAACTGATAGGTGTGCCCCCCATATTCCCAGAGAAATGCAGTAACATGTATATTTGCAGGGAAATAGCAGGAGAGCACACATTGCCAGGGCTAACCCAATATACATGATAACTTGTTGCATGTCCACACTATGCAGAGGTCCATGAGCTATGTGTATGTGTGGTTAATGCTGTCAGGATTTGGCCAGCACTTACTCCCGGCTGTTGGGTTGTAGTGGCCTAGGTACAGTGCTGTCTTTGACAGGGTCATGTGCAGAGAACTGCAGTGCCAACTATTATGCATATCAGCTACACCTACTGCTCTGCCATTGACATACCTGGAAGTCACAGTGCTATGTGGAATATACTACACATATAATGGACATGTCTGCACAGTAGAATTCACTCTGTACTTTGGAATAGGGGGTTTTGCATTAGTTGGAATTGTCTGAAGAATATGTAGTCTGTAACAGTAATGTCTGTCATTATTTTGTAATTTCAGTCTTCAATTATATGCAACTAACTTGCCATAAAAACACAAGTTTATTTAGACTGGACAAAACCTCTAGGCAAACACCTGGACAATCTACCAAAAATGTACAGTTGAGAAGTATGGCCACATCAGCATATGACATCTCATGTAAGAAAGATACCATACAAGCAGGAGATCCCCAGCCAGTATATCACCAAGTTGTTGGACTGTTTGCACAGAGTCATAAGTCAAACAACTGTAGCCACACCTCCCAACTAGCCTTGTTGGGCAACAATGTATATAGCCGGTTCTGTGCATCATACATCTTGTATTCCTCTAACAAAGCATTGTGATGATCTGAGTATGTCTGTCACTAGGTAATGACACAATACATTCCAGTGTCAGACTACAGATATGCCAGAAAATGTCTGCAAAACAAAACCTGTACCCCTAGGAAAGTCCTGTTTACTCCCGAGAAACACAGCCACACAACACCCCAGACCGGAGTACACCTATCTCTGGAATGAAGTCCAACTCTCACTATAAAAGGTCACATTGGGCATGTTCCTTCACATATACAATCACATGCCATGTTGGAACCCACATCAGACTATATGATTGTATATTGTGTGTATCTATCTATCTATATATATATATATATATATATATATATATATATATATATATATGTGGCTTTACATACAGACAGCTATGCACACCTTAACTGCCTGTACACACAACCATCAGACAGGATTACCCTCAGCTAGCTGTAGTTGGCCCATATATGATATATCTGCATCTGTTGCATGTTATACACAGACATATATATATATATGGGCAACAGATAACAATATGTCAAGCATACACACACATAGATATGGGGAAGTGATAGACAGTGATAGAGCAACACACGGGGACACACTCAGAGTAAGTCACACACATCATGGGCACCCTGGATGCCATAGAGTGATGTCCTGCTGCAGACAGTGGCTACCAGTTGTAACCTGTCTAATGTGCCAGCATAAAAGTGAGCTCCATTGTGTAATAGCCCTAAGGTGGGGGTTATAATATCATATCACTTGCCTGTGTGTGTGTGTGTGTGTGTGTGTGTGTATGTGTCAACAGGCCTTACAATGGTATAACTTCCACATATCACAGTTACTGTACTGACACACATGCCAGCATCAGACATCGTACCTGACTGACACATCATGCTGATACAAAGTCTGTCACACTATCACTTGTGCAGGTATGTAGGAGCAGTAGATGAGACCAATTGCTATGTCTGGTGGGTTATCCCTCCATCAATTAAGGTATTTGCAAGATTACCTGTTGTAAGAGGTTGTGTGTTATGTCCCAGGCATATAATGTATGTAGACCATGGCATGTGTATGCAGCACTATAGTACATACAAGTGGATACGTAACATTACTAATATGTCTATTGGCAACTATGTATGTGTTTCTGTATGTACAGCCCCTGTGGTTGTCTTCAATGTGTGTATGTGATGGCTATATAATTTTGTGTGACACTTCCACCCTGTGAACTCCCCCATTGCCAGCCTAATGTTCGCCCATTCAGATGTCATCCACCATACAAGCACAGTTGCATAGTTTCTAACACCAAGCCACTGTGGTGCAATGGTTGTATCAATGTGTATTGTACATTAATAGATGGGTAGGTCAGCTACTCTGATAAGTGTCACCTCCATGTGCATGTGTGTCTCAATGTATGTCCCCATGCAGTGGTGTGCGTGTTTGTGTGTGAGATGGCTCTAACATGTTAAGGGCCTCTGAACCCACCATTGCCAATCCTAACAGTCCCTGCAATTGTCACCCACTTCAGTAGTAGTGGCAGACACTGCCACACTACAGTACCGCTGTGCTATCTGTGTTATGCATCTAGTGCTATAGTTCATAAGACTGTGCAGGTAGGGGCTGTGTTCAACCCTTCATCAGCTGCCCCATGTACAAGACTATGACTCTGTGTACACTACCAGCACGAGAGGCCAGACATGCATATGAGATAGCAGACACACATACTGGTGATTGTCAGGTTAGACTAACACAGCCTGACCTGTGTCAGGAATACATACCCCAAAACTGTCATACACAGTACCAGGCAAACCCTCATCAACTGCATGATGGTTGAGTGGATATGACAGAAACTGGAGGGACAACAGGTGCTGATAGCTGAATCTGTTGCAGGGAATGTAATGGCTAAGCCTGTGAGGGACCTAGTGGCAGTACTCAAGTAAATTCCTCTGTATGTGTGAGCCAGTGGTCCTATGGAACACATAAGTGATGTGTTTGCAGGCTAGATGGCTGTATCAATGGTATGTATGCAAGTTCACACTGTCTGGCACAATTGTCCCTCACACACTGTTACATGTAAACACACCTGGTAAACATGTACATGTACAGCTGTACATTGGCTATAAAAAGGTGACTGTGTTTCCACTCTGCCCTACTCATCATTACTACTGTCAGCAAGCCCACAGCTTGCAGACACACAGACACCTGGAATGCAACCAGAATACAGTGCATGACACTACAGTCAGTCAGCAGTACTAACAGCAATAGTGCATCATGGCTAACAAGGTACATACACTTCACTGTGTACCCATAACTACTGCCAGCAGACAGCACCTTACACAGCATAACATTGCTACACTGTACCATAGTTACCCTGTGCGTCAGACCCATATGAGCATGTCTGTGCAGTAATGTCATAGATAACAGGGTTGTAGCACATGTATCATCACATGCACAGGGTGTGGTGTTGGATTGCCAGAGGCCTAAGCTGGGCCATATGGCTGACATCATGTGTGTGTGTGTGTGTGGAGGGGTGATGTTCAATTGAGACGTGCAGAAGAGCTGTACTAGTCTGGTGGTGACTGGCCTGCGATAGGGATGTGTGACTGTTCATCTGCACACCTGCAAGCAATGTGGATGCCCGACACAGGGCTATGTTGGACAGCTGTGGACGGTACATTGCAGGATGTATGGTTCACCATCTCCTGGCAGGGATGCAGTAACTGGGTCTGCCAGGAGTATCATTGGCACTGCCAGGCCCAAGGACAGATACAGTACTACTCCCTGATGGTTCCTGCTGTCTGCTGGACCCATGTTCCTGATGGGACTGGCCAGGACAATGTGCCTATGGCCTGCTCTGGTATGGTGTGGACAGCACCCTCCTTTCATTGGTGCTGTTGTTACTTCCACTATGGGACTGTGAATGTGCACAGCCATGTGGGCTCACAGATGATCATATCGCTGACCTACATACACCTGGCCAATGACCTACACCTACCACATCACCACAGCCAAGCAGTGAAAATGTCTCACCCCACTGTCTATCCACAACATTGGCAAGATGACCTATGGCATCATAACTGCCGTGGAGGATGTCACACAAGGCAGGGAGTGCTGCATGCATGACCCTGAGCATCTGTCTGGTGTTGCAGTCAGTATATGCCTGTGCCTCCATGACGGACCACAACATGCATCTGGTGACACCTGCCGTGGCACTTGCGACAGGGGCTTGATGGGCAGCAGCACTCTGTAAAGTACCCTAGTCCATCTGCCTGTGTGTGACCTCACCTGCTCTCTACCTGTGGCTGGTGTCTACACTCACACTCAAAATACTCAACACCCTAGCCTGTTCCATGCCACCAACCTTAACCTGTCCATTATCCATGGCTGCTGTGGACTGGGCAAGTGTGGGCATACTGACTGTGTGCAGGAACATGGTGAGCAAAAGTGGGATACCAAACAATGGTATGGATCCAGGCACCGACAACTCCACCTGTGCCTCACTATGATCGCCATTGTCATGGGAGTCTGCTAAGATACTGACATCAGGTTGTGAGGGGGAGGGACACCAACCCCTGTGTTCACCTGTGAGAGAACACAAAATATGTAAACTAATATCCTGCAGTATTATGTTTGCTAATATATATATATATATATATATATATATATATATATATATATATATATATATATATATATATATATATATATATATATATATATATATATATATATATATATATACACACACACACACACACACACACACACACACACACACACACACACACACACACACACACCACTCCAGGTACAGTCTGTCACAGCTGTGACACCTATGGGCCCTTCGGGGCAGAACTTACAGTAGTTCTGCCTGCCATAATCCATCTCTTTCACTGCTACTGTCAGGCCCACAACAAAGGGTGACAAATCCTACTGTGTGATGGGCCTAGTAACAGAAGGGTAATTGTGGCCAAGACCAAGGCTATTGGAGTAAGCTATACAGTGTCACCAATTGCATATGCACGTACTGTAAGAGCTAACTTACTGCTATATAGACCACACACAATGGCAAGGTGTAAGGATATGTGATGATAACTGATGGGGTGACAAGACTATACACTATCAGTGCAGTACATACACAGTTCAGACTCACAGGTATTCATTTCAGACAACATTGCAGCACAGTATGCAATACATGCAGGACACATGTAAAGTAATAAATGCATAGCCTCATAAGATAATACCAGGCTATTGGTCCTGATGCCCTCATAAGCCTGGCCCAGACTTTCACCCATGCCCCTTCCAAGCCAGCACCTGTTTCCCCTGTCCAGCTGGGACACATGCAGGATCCCAGGGGTGTCTCATCCATTTCCTGTGCAGTCATCCAGCTTCTTCTTCAAGAGGGCTATACACATACTCTGCTAGCCATGGGAAGGAAGCATATTTTACAACAGTGTATTATGCTGGGCACTGCACTATCCCACCAACAAGTACTATACATGTCACAGACCAAGTGAGGGCTTTGCGTGCATGATGCATGAGTGCAGTTTGTCTTACAGATATGCAGAAATGCCATCAAGTCTGGTTCGGACATGGCCTTGTGTGCCAGACACAGATCACCTATGAACAGCCTGTATGGACTGAGTACAGGCCTGCATAGGATAGGTGTTGTAGACCCTGAAATTGCTTGGTCAGGAACCTCTGTGGTTTCTGCAAGTGCTGCATTTGCTTGGCAAGGTACATGCTAAAGGAGACATTGTACTTTGTAATGCATCTGATAAGGGTAGAGTACAAGGATATTGTGGCCTCTTTGTTCCTGGATGACATATCCATATTTGTGAGGTGGGCCATGTAGACAGCCTTCCGTACAATGGTGCTCACATGGTGGGAAACTCTCAGGCTGCTACCAACCTTCATGTACAAGTCGCCTCATACCTGATTGCATGCTCAGTATATTATTACTGTCATACTTAGTGTGGATGACATCTGCCACAGCAGGGATAATGATGCCTCTCCTGGCATTCAGTTTGCTGAAATGCTTCTTGCACTAGTCATTAATTGGGTGAAGGCCTCTTGTGGGATGCTCACATCAGTAGGGGAATGCAGGACAGAGACCAGCTTGCAAGCCTCTGTACACCTAGTCAGTCACAGACCACCGCTTTTGTCCTGTACCTCAGATACATATATCTCAGACAGTAGAGATCCCAGACTGATCCTTGGGGTACACCGCTTTAGAAGACTCTACTACTAAAGGTGGGTTCCACTACTTTGACTGAGAGGGTACTATCATTGGGCCAGTTAGCTACCCATCTTGTAACATACAGGTTGGTGCCTAGCTGTGTAGGCGTATGTATCTTGGCCACCTGGGGATTATTGTGAGAGGATTGGGCTAGGTGAAAGTAGGTATTGTTCACCATCTTCCACTATACCTTGTATTTGTTGACCACTTCAGAGAGGTCACCCAAATTTAACAGGCCTGATCTCCCTTTGACAATACTATGCTGTGTGGGCTCAGGCATTTCAATGTTGCCGATTTCCATGTTCATAATGTGCTTGATATTGCCTTCCATGCCCTTGCAGAGCAGGCTAGTTAGGCTGATGTGCATATGATTGGCTGGGTTGGTGGATTGCTCCACCTTTGTGCATAGTGATGACAGTGGCTGTCCTCTGTGCATATGGGATGACACCGGTGCACAGACTGTAGTTGATTACAATGCAGAATGGATGTGGTAGCCCATGCCCGTGTTCATGTAGGATGCAGCCAGGGATGGTATCCAGCCTGTGGAGACTTCTGTGTGTTGTCTTTGAGAGAGCATTATGGACATGCTTCCTGATGATGGGGGGGGTCCAGGTGCTGTGCATGTACATGTGTACCAATGGGGGGGCAGGGGGGGTGATGTTTACACTTCACCTGTCTGCGGCCAATTGCACCTACCTATGCCATATGTGTATGTGGTGTTACTGACCACCACTACAGTGCAGATTTGTATGTTGCCTCTGGGATTGCAGACATATGTAGAAGGCCTACAGATTGGCCTAGGTGGGTGTGTCCAATTTCCACTCAAATATAGCCTTAGGGTAATTCAGCTGTGATCTTATTTGCTTGTGCAGACCAAGGTGACATTGCTTAAAATAAGGCACCTGTTCCTTCTTGGCCATCTCCATCAATTATTCACACTTATCATGGTATTTGTGCATTGCTGCTGTCCACCATGGATGTTTACCCTACCTTGAGGGAGATTATGTTGTCCTGTCAGGTATTGCTGAGTCCATACAGCTATGTAGGTGCCTATATAGTATTGTGGTGTGGGCCTGGACACTACTGCTAGTTCCAACTGATGGGACATTGGCTGTAAAACTACTTCTTCCTGCTCTGTGGATGTTCATAGTAATTTGTGTAAAGTTAATTTTGTTTGACACTGTAAAGGGGGGGGGCAGGGGAGATGGTGACCTGAACAGTGATGGCTATGTGGTCAGATCTTACCAAGGAGGATTACACTGTAGGAGTGTTACAGTGGCTACTCATGTTGGTTAGGACCAGGTACAGGATATTATCACCTGTCGTAGGAGTGTTGAGTGGCTGATCCACTGCATTGCCATTGACAAAGCCGAGGAATCTCTGTGAATTCATGTTCAGGTGGCATAGGTCATGTACACTATGTTTGGGTGGTTGAAGTCACCCAGGGAAGGGTAGACAATTGAACCCTGAAAGATTCAAGCAGGTACCAATAGGTGTGGTGGGTGTCTATAGTCAGGGTTGGAGGCCTGTAGCTAGCTATGATTGGAGTAGGTGTTTTGTCAACTGTTAACTGCACTCAGGATGTCCCCTGTGCATCATACTGTTTGGCAAGCCTGGAGGTGTGTATGTGTATGATAATGCTCAACACTCCACCTCCTGTGGCTTTGCAGGCCTCCATTTGAGGTGTAAACATATGATGGGATGAGTAACCTGGCAGGGTAGTGTGCTCTCCACAGCTACAAAGCAGGTGTCAGTGACTACACAAATGTCGGCATCCTACAGGTCAAGCTACATTTGCATTGACATGGGTTTCATGGTAAGACACCAAGCTCCTGTTAGATCAAGACATCTGCACAAAGGCACAGATCACTGGTGGGCAAAGGCCAGAAAATATTGTCACTTTATGAATCTTATGAATCTAGCTGAAACACACTTAGTTACCAGCAAAGACGGTGTCACATTCAAAGGTCTACTCTACAGGATATGACATCTGACAATCCAATGTATGCTATTATGTTATGACTTCAGTCTTTAATGGGTTGCCAGTGATGTGCTAGGCAATGCACAACTGTATGAGGAATTGACTACAAATATGAGGCAGACATGTGGTCAGTCTGTAAAACTCTGGACAGTTGGCAGGTATGGGCTCAGTATATCACATACAGTTCAACACACACTCCTGCATCTGTTGTGTGCTATGCACATACCCTGTATAAGACTCTTACATTTGTAAGACAAGCATATGTATCAGAGTGGCATTCACAGGTGACATAAAAATAATTACAGCATCCCAGGTAGCTGGACTAGCAATGTCACACTCAGTATTGGACAACAGATACTCCAGTAGTAGTCATACATGAGCTGACCTTTGCTGGAGTGACTCAGGGGCCAGAGATGTGATCCATGTCAGTGCAGACATGGCAAGCAGGAATGGCCATAAATGCCAGACAGCAGTATTTGAGATCAGCAGGTCTTGTTGCAGCCTAGTATTTAATGTCCTATTTGACATTATTGCATCCCCTTTCTGCATTCTATTACAAGCTTACGTGCTTGACAAACGTGTTATAGTGCTGAAGCATTTCCTCACAACAATGCAAAACGTTGTTTGTGTAGTCACAGTCTGTCTTTGTGTAGATGGGTTCAGACCTGTGTTGCATAGGCAGCAGCTTGCCTTTTGTAGGTAATGGTCATGAGCAGCTGATGACCTGTGCACCAAGTGGTGTCTCCCACATGCTCCTTGCATCCAGAGCAGCTGTGTTATCCAATGCCATAGCAACACAGTGCTATAATTAAGTCCTTCATGTGGGCCTTGCCCCTTTCCTTGCCTGTGTGGAGGACATTATAGAAGTATGGGGGCTACAGCTTCACAGACAGTAGGTGGAAATACATCTCAGGGCAAGACATGTGGAGACAGTCCAACAACATGGGGGACAAAGCTCCAGAATTAGGTACAGATTGTAAGTAAGTATTGCTGTTATACACATAGAGGATTGCTAGATTAACAGGGTTTGTATGGACATGCATTTTCTGTGTGACTTGATGTCTGACAGTGATATGTCTCTGACATATCTCTCAACTGTCCTGATGTCCACAGACTGCCCAGAGGTTTGCCTGTTATGTTTGGTCTGTTCCTCAGACAACTTCTGTTTTTGTGAAATCAGTAGGATAATGTGAGGATTGTAGTCAGTTAATGTTGAAATCCATTAGTGTTTCAGACATTATATCCTTCAGGGATCTTATGTTACAACAAAGCCTGTAACACCAGCAACTGTTTCAGCTTGTAACACCATTATGTGAGATACATCTCTCTTTCCGGCCCTCTGCCCCCCCAAAGTATGTCATGCTTCGTCCAGATGTTTTGCAGTAAAAGGGTCTGAGGTATGGCATATCATTATTTACTATTGATATCTGCTCTTTATTTGCCTGCATTCCTCATGACAAAGGAATAGAATATGTGAGGAATTATTTGTTTAAGATCGAGCAGTTAGTTAAAGATGTTATTTATTTAATTTGTACTTTATTAGATGTCATGTTAAATAACAATTATCTCTTGTTTGCCAACAAGGTTTGTAGGCAAGTCAGGGGGATGGCGATGAGTTTTCCTGCCACTCCATCATATCCCAATGTTATGTTAGGATGGTGGGAACATGTTATCTTAGCCCCTTGCTGCAGCATTTTGGTATTAAATTTTATTACAGATACGTGGACGATATGATTTTTTAATTGAAGGCGATATATCCAAGATTAATGTTTTTCTAAGCTGACTGAATGAAGGGTCAAATTTTTTAAAGTTTACCTTCGAGATTCTGGTACCCAAGTTAATTTCTTAGATGTGACCATATCTTGGAATAAGGACTCATTAACATTTGATAGTGAAATTTATAGAAAACACACTTTTTGTTAATAACTATCTTCAGTTTTCACGTTTATATCATGTTATCAAAATATGAAAATAGCGAATGCTATTTCATCGGCCCCAAAACATCTAAACATGAAAATATCGAACATTCAGAACAGCGAATTTTTTCCCATGGAAAAAATTCACTGCTCCGAAACATATACACACAACACAAGCACATCAAACAAACAGCAACCACACACATACACTTAAATTCCTACATCTAACGCTACACTAAACTAAACATACACTACTATCTACCCACTTACCTTAACCCAAACCTTAACTCTAAGGTCCGTCACTATCACACACTCACTTAACCCATGCCCTAACCCTAACTCACTTAAACCATCCCAAACCCTGAAGTCTGTCACTATCGCACACATGCCTAACCCACGCCCTAACCCTAACTCACTTAACCCGCCCCTAACCCTAATGTACAAACTTAACCCGCCCCTAACCCTAATGTACAAACAATCGCACACTTACCTGAACCCAACACATAACTTTACACCACAGCGCTAAGAACATCAAAGCCACAGAAATGTCCAACCAAATTCTTTCCCGAGGAAAGAATTTGCTGTTTTGCAGCTTCATTACTCTTAGCGTTCGCTGAATAGTGTTCGATATCAGAACATTTGAAGTTTTAATACTTCGATGTTCAGATATAGACCCCATTTTTCTAGTAATCATCCTGTGTTTATTAAAAAGAATATTCCTAAAGGCCAGTTTATCAGGGCCTCGAGGATGACTTTGACTAATAAATGGTTTGAACAAGAATTACATTTTATAATTTCTCTGTTTCTTGAAAGGAGCTATAATATACAATTATTAAATAAAATAGCTGATGAAATAACATCTAGGAGAGCTGTGGACTTTCCACCTATCCTTTTAAAACCCCTGATTGAGTCTAATAAGGTTGACCTGACTAATGAACAGTCTACTAATTGTTGTTTAGATATGGCTGTGGATCATTTTGATATACAAAAAGACAGCTTGGAAACACCAAAGCAAATTCTCTCTCAGTTTAATGAAGCGCTTTTCGTCTTGCACATATGGCAAGACTTCATCAGAAACTGAACAAACTTCAACACAAACAATATATACACACCCTTTTTGTCACATGACACTTCTAATTAAAATCATGTGTCTTAAAGGCACATCCACATAATTGCTACTTAAAACATTTTTTAAAAACAGATATGACTGACAATATTTTAGAACACCTCAACCCTACCCTTCCTTCAGCATTTTTATCTGTAATGGTGATAGAAATATATATATACAAACATACATATACTAACAATACTATATCTCAAATTATTATGTTGACTCTCAAAATATGGTATTACTTAGTTAACTAAGAAGTCAGAAACTTACATATCCAAGTCAAATGAAGTCAGATGTCACAAATATGGACACATTTTATAAAAATGCATACACACATTAATGTTTAAGATTTCTCAACTTCAATATACTGTTTAAAGATATTGTCTCATTCAAACCCAGATAAAACATTGCCCCAGTGCGTATTTGCCAACTTAACTCAAGTTGCTCAAGTAAAAGTGTAAGTGGGCCCCCCTACTATCATCAACAACTGAATCAATTGCTTTGAACAAAAATGAATGTTGTGGATAGGAAATAATGTGTCTAGCCAGTGCATTATCTCTGTTAAGGGTCTTTATTTTATATAGATGTTCATATACTCGTTCTTTTAACCTTCTCTCTGTTTTACCTATGTAAAACGCTGCACAGCATTGACACTGGGCTAAATAAACCACAAATTTGGACTGACAAGTGTACTTCAATTTGATTTTAAAACTAACATTTTTAACTTCAATGTCTTGTCCTGTACTCATGTATTTACAGTAGTTACACATTTCGCATTTGTACATGCCACACTTCCACTGTGTTTGTACATGCCACACTTCCACTGTGGGGTGGCTTTTTATGTTGTAATAATTCCTTTAAATTAGTCCCCCTCTTATAAATAATCCGGGGTTTGCTTTTGACCTTGTAAGAAAGGTGAGGATCTCTCCTAATTATTTCCCAATTTTTGTTCAAAATTGACATTATTTCCCTTGCATTACTACTATAGGGTGTTATTAAACTTAAATTCCATACTTCTTTTTGCTGTAATTCTCTTTCACTTATTATAACACTTTGTAAACTGATGGACAAAATGGGTTTATACAACCCCTGTTCTCTCTTATATTTTACTTCTTCCAGTAGACACTCAAAAAAGTCCACTGGGTAACCTCTCCTAACAAACATTGACCTCAAATTATTACATTCATCCATGAAATCCTGGTCCAATGTGACCATACGAGCAGCTCTCACGAGTTGGCCCTTCACCACTGATTTCTTTTGGTGCCATGGATGGCAACTGCTAAAATGTAATAAAGAATTTGAATATGTGGCCTTTCTATAAATTTTTGCTACATATGCGTTCCTTTCCATATCTTTACCAAGATCCACATCCAAGTATGAAATCCTGGTTGTTTCAAATGCATAAGTAAAGGAAAGGGAATAAGGAAGCAGCTAGTAAACCAGTAGATTATTGTAACAGCACTACAGATTTCCTTTCCTTTACTTATGCATTTGAAACAACCATAATAATAATAATAATAAACCCATTTTGTCCATCGGTTTACAAAGTGTTATAATAAGTGACAGAGAATTACAACAAAAAGAAGTATGGAATTTATGTTTAATAATACCCTATAGTAGTAATGCAAGGGAAATAATGTCAATTTTGAACAAAAATTGGGAAATAATTAGGAGAGATCCTCACCTTTCTTACAAGGTCAAAAGCAAACCTCAGATTATTTATGAGGGGGACTAATTTAAAGGAATTATTACAACATAAAAAGCCACCCCACAGTGGAAGTGTGGCATGTACAAATGCGAAATGTGTAACTACTGTAAATACATGAGTACAGGACAAGACATTGAAGTTAAAAATGTTAGTTTTAAAATCAAATTGAAGTATACTTGTCAGTCCAAGTTTGTGGTTTATTTAGGCCAGTGTCAATGCTGTGCAGCGTCTTACATAGGTAAAACAGATAGAAGGTTAAAAGAACGAGTATATGAACATCTATATAAAATAAAGACCATTAACAGAGATAATGCACTGGCTAGACACATTATTTCCTATCTACAGCATTCATTTTTGTTCAAAGCAATTGATTCAGTCATTGATGATAGTCGGGGGGGGGGGTGCTTACACTTTTACTTGTGCAACTTGAGTTAAGTTGGCAAATACGCACTGGGGCAATGTTTTACCTGGGTTTGAATGAGACAATATCTTTAAACAGTATATTGAAGTTGAGAAATCTTAAACGTTAATGTGTGTATGTATTTTTATAAAATGTGTCCATATTTGTGACATCTGACTTCATTTGACTCAGATATGTAAGTTTCTGACTTCTTAGTTAACTAAGTAATACCATATTTTGAGAGTCAACATAATAATTTGAGATATAGTATTGTTAGTATATGTATGTTTGCATATATATTTCTATCACCATCACAGGTAAAAATTCTGAAGGAAGGGTAGGGTTGAGGTGTTCTAAAATATTGTCAGTCATATCTGTTTTTAAAAAATGTTTTAAGTAGCAATTATGTGGATGTGCCTTTAAGACACGAGATTTTAATTAGAAGTGTCATGTGACAAAAAGGGTGTGTATATATTGTTTGTGTTGAAGTTTGTTCAGTTTCTGATGAAGTCTTGCCATATGTGCAAGACGAAAAGCGCTTCATTAAACTGAGAGAGAATTTGCTTTGGTGTTTCCAAGCTGTCTTTTTGTTTTTCACTAGTTTGTCTTACTTTGGTTCCTGTCATTTTGATATACGTAATATCATTATAAGAAATTGGAAAATTGTTGAAGGGAATACTGAGTTCTTCAATGTGGTTGGTGATAGGCCCAGGTTTATTTACAGGAATCATTTTAGTATCAAAACTATGTTGTAAAATGACAATACCAAAGTCTTGAATTTGAAAAATATTACTAATAAATATAGGGGAATGTACCAATGTGGACATTGTTTGATTTGTAGATACATTTTGGAAGGGCCTTTTTTAAACTTATGTCATTTGGATGCTATCATACCTATTACAGGAGTGTATGAATGTAACACCAAAGGGATAGTTTATATCGGTGCATGTTCTGAATGTCATTGTTTTTCTATACGTATGACTGTGAGAATCTTATAGAAAAGTGTGAGAGAACATCTGTATGCTATAAAGACTCATGACAGTAATAATGCTATTTTTAGACATAAGTTAAAATGTGATTTTAAAAAATGTAGGTTTACTATACTTGAGCAGGTTCCTAAAGATTTGAGAATGGGAGTTTACAGAAATCAGGTCAAGCAAAGAGAGACCTTGTGGCAGATAAGAATGGAAGCGGATATTCATCAAGGTTAAAACAATTCTATTAATATTAACTGATTTCTCAAAGATAGGAGGCGTAGAATTCAAAAATGATGTTTTTTATGTATTACATTTTTATATTTATTTCTATTTAATTGTGTTAGGTTATTTTGTTTTTAATTTTACACTTCAGATGTTCTTTATTGATAATTAATGTTTATTAGCTGTTAATTGATGTGTGTATTTAAACCTGTTCAGGCCTTTTAGTGTGCTTTTCTTATTTGTTTAATTTATGTATTTGAAGTTTGTTTGCCAGGATGGTCCATTGGGCCAGAAGAGCCCATTTTCAATGGAGTCCTGGGGAGAAAAGCTCCACAGAGACAATATATACAATAACAAGTTATTGTTAGTATAGTACAACAAAACTACAGGTTAAAACATTATATCTGTTACAACTATAAGTAGATATTTACACATATGTATGTTCCTAATGAGGAAATAATAACAGTGGGGGAAGGGATATATAAGATACATGAGGTAAGGGGGAGATGAGTTTAAGGGAGAAAAGAGTAAAGAAGGAAGTGGGCGGTAACAAATATGGTGAGTTACTGGGGAATTCATGTGGGATGGGAACAGGAACATTCCCAGAGGGATGACAGGTGAGAGTGAATCAAGGTTTTGAAGGTAGAGAGGCTGCTAGTGGTGTGGATGTAAGGTGGCAGGGAGTTACAGAGACATGCTAAGGAGAAGGACAATAAATGTTTGCCTGGTGGACAGACAGGCTTATGCAATTCAATCAGATTTTGGGTATTGGTTCTTAGGAGTCTATTGGGTAGGTGCATTTTAAAGGTTGAGGCAAGGGAGGGGCAAAGAGAGGGACTAAAGATGAGTTTGTGAGCATGTATCAGTTGAATGTAGATAAGATGATTGGGCAACTCTAGCCAATTTAGTTTGTGAAGGGCAGTACAGTGATGGGTGGAGGATATGTAGCCAGTGGTGAACTTGGAGATTTTCTTGTAACAGGAAGAAAGTTTTGTCTTGAGAGAGGATTGTAGGTTAGTTAGGAGTGGGGTACCATAAAGGAGAGAAGGGATGAGATATGTGGCAGAGAGAACAAACCTGGCAGACGGAGTGAGATAGCGATTGTGGTGAAGAGCATACCTAGCTTCTGGTGTGTTTTTTTGATATTTGTTTGTAGGTGGGTATCAAACTTAAGCTGATCGTCAATGAGTACTCTTAGCAGTTTTGCATTGGATATTATTTCAAGAGGTGTATTATTCTGACTGGTAATGGAGAATGAGTTTTTCTCAGTCATTGTGGTTTTGGAAGGGTTGAATATAGTGAGTTTGGTTTTTGATGCGTTGAGTGCCAAGTGGTTATCTAACATCCATTGTTCAGTGGAGGACAAGGCATCTTGGGTTAATTTTATGAGAGTGGAGGTGGAGGTGGCAGAACAGATAATTGTTGAATCATCAGCGTATTGGATAATTTTTGCATTAGGGATGGTGTAGTTGAAGTCATTAACGAATATATTGAACAGTAGGGGACCTAATATGGCACCCTGGGGTACACCAGTGGGAGTACTGAGGAATGGGGGAGTGACATTTTTCCATTTGGCTGCTTGTTGCCTATTAGAGAGGTAAACCAGTTGATAGAGGAGGGGGAAAGATTTAGTTAGAGAGTTTAGTTAGGAGAAGGTTGTGAGAGATGGTATCAAAGGCCTTAGAAATGTCTAGAAGGAGGGTAGACACAGTACAGCCAGAGTTGCGGACCTTGTTCACAGTTTTGAGGAAGGAAAGGAGGGCGGTAATGGTGCTGTGACCAGGCCTGAATCCATGTTGTGTGGGAGTAAGCAGGTGGTTGTCTATGAGGTATGGTAAGAGTTGTAGATGGATACATTTTTCAATAAATTTAGAGATGGGGATAAGATGGCGATAGGTCGGAAATTATAGAGGGTGGCCTAATGGTTAAGGTGTTTGCCTTACAAACACAAGGTGTGGGGTTTGAGTCTCACGAGGGATAACTGGCTAGGCTTAAAATGGCTTGCAAGGGCAGTTAGCTTAGTACTAATCTATGAACCTATGAGATATTATTGTTGTTGCCCCCTTTATGAAGGGGAATAATAAAGGCCTTTTTCCAGAGTTGGATTACATGACCTTCTTGGATTGACCGATTTATGAGAATGCAGATGGGGAAGGCAATGGCTTCTGCAGCTATCTTTAGAAAATAGGAAGGGATATTATCAGGGGCATTGCAGCATGGTTTTAAGTTCTGAAGGAGTTTCTTTATAGTTGATATGGGAATGGGCTTTATAGAGAAGGGAGGAAGTTGGGAGGAGGAGGTATTTGAGGAGGAAGAGGTAGGGAAAGATAAAGGTGAGAATGTAGGACTATTTGTGAAGGATGATGTTAGTTTGTTTATGGAGTCAATGAAGAAAGAGTTAAGTTGGGAGGCTAAATCCATGTCAAAGGCATTTGGACTGGGGCAAGGGTTTTCCTTTCTACCTGGGTTAACGAGGGAGGTGATACCATCCCAGAATTGTTTTGGGTTTGTCTTATGGCTATTTTGGAGTGTGGAGAAGTAGGATTTACGGTAAGAAGCAATACATTTTTTAACTCTGTTACGAAGTATTTTGTATTCATTTAGAGTAATGGGAGTTTTATTTTTATGGTGACGTTTCAAGGCTTTGTCTCGCAGGCGCATGACAGCTAAGGTATTTTTGCTTAACCAAGGGACCGTGTTACTTATAATTCTTTTTGTTTTTAGTGGGGCAAAGGTATCTTAAAGGTTTATAAATGTATTAAAGTAGGTGACGGCATTTTCTAGGGGAAGAGTTTTTAGAGGTCTCCAGTTGAAATTTTTAGTGTGTTGGAGAAGGTGGAGGGGTTGAAGATTTTTAGGGAATGTGTGGAGTTATAGGTATGAGACAATTGTAAGGAGGAGGAGTGATGATGAGCAAAAGTAGGAAAGTGATCACTGAAGGAGTCAGGGAGGGTACTACTCCTGGATATATAATGATGGTGAGAGACCAGAATCCAGTCAAGGGTGCTTCCAGAGGAGTAGTCTTTGGTAGGTCTGGTAGTGGTGTTGATTAGCTGACAGAAATTGTAGATGTTTATATTTAGAAAGTTTGTGGGAGACTGAATGGTGGTCCAGTTGATATTTACATCACCTAGGATTATAGTCTCATCGGTTACGTTGGTGGAGAACAGGATAGTATATCTTCAAGGATAAGGACATTGTCACCAGGAGGGATATAGAGGGAGACTATGCATATGAATTGATGTTTATTTATCTGAAGTAGGGTCAAAATTAATTCAGAGTTAAAGAATTGGGGAATAAGTTTAGTGTATGGAGTAACTGAAAGGGAGGAAGAGTACAGGAGAGCAACTCCACCACCTTTTTATGGGGTCTGCTTTTCTAATGATACTATAGTGGGGGGTGTTATTTCAGAGCCTTTTGTGGAGGGTTTCAGCCATGTTTCAGAGATGGACAGGATGTCTGGCTGGTTATGGAGAAGCCAGGCATGGAGGTTAGGGATTTTGTTACATATAATTTGAGCATTCAGTGCTGAGAAAAAGAGGGATTTTCCTGTAGAATGGGGAGTAAGAGGGAGGGAATTTGAACTGTAGGTGAGAGAGGGGCCAGGGTTAAGGTGTACATTTCCAGAGAGAAGAGTGGTCATAAGATGTTGAATTAGGAAAAAAGGTATTTTGACTGTTTATTATCTGATTTGAAGATCACATATTTTGTACGAGTAGGCCTAGTTAAGACTGGAGTAGTGTATTTGTAAGTGGAGATGAGTTTGTAAGGGAAGAACAGAGAGTTATTGAAGGAGAATAGATAGGGGCTTATGGAGGTAGAAGAGTATGTGTGTTGTGCGGTGAGTGAACATTTATGAAAAGGGGGAGAGTGGTTATTACTAAGAGGCCTGGTGACATAGCATAGATAGGACAAGGTGAACAGAAGTAGTATTTGGGTTATAAAAAAGGTTGGTTTTGTAAATATGGTGGCTTTTCTGATGAAGTCAGTGGTTGACGAAAGTGATTAAACATTTTTTATGCTAAAGCAAGTTTCTGCCTTTCTTATCCATATTTCTTCCTGGTTGTCAAGCCTGCAGTGGTGGTTTTGATTTTTTTGAGTGTTTGGTTTCCACCTATTCATGTATTGGGGCATTTCTTCATTTTGTGTATATCATTATTTACTGACTGCACTCCAGGCATCATCCCAATGACTTAGCAGACTCCTGGAAGTGGTATGCAGCAGTGGCAATAAATATGGTCCCACACCCTGGACATTCTGTGGAAGTCTGTACAGTTGAGAGTTATGTATGTCTGGCCATTGTTAACAGACTGCCAAGATTGTGTAGCAGTGTTGTGTGTAAATGTTTGTTGGGCTGAGTAGGGAAAGTAGCAGATGTGAGTGTCATAGATCATGTTCTATCTGACTGTGCACGCTGCTACAGTTGCTGGTGGTCTATCAGGTGTATATGTTTGTGGAGACAGACTGAGAAATGTCATGTAACACCTCAGGATTTCCATTAGACTGTGAGCTGGGCCAGTATATGTCAGTGTAGTGTGTGACTGGTAATCAGGATATGTTTGTTCAGTCATTCTACTCTAGAGTTCATTTGGGGTACTGGCATGTTGCTGTTACTGTGCTGCAAAGGGTTGTAGGTGGACATTTTTGCACTAATATCTGCTTTTCCCTACAGTTCCATCCCTGTAGTTCATGATATATTTGGAAATACATGGGTAATTCCCCAGAGCTGATGTGAGGTAGTGTTGTGTTGGCCTTACTTTGGTTCAGAAGGTGCTGGGTAAAATGGTTGGCAGCTGACACTGTTTTCTCTATTCTGTTACATGACTGCACTCATACCTCTGCACTGTCCACATGTCTAGACACAGTCCAGATGCATGGCTTATATGTTTGGTCTGTTACCCATAACAGTTGTGGGTTTCTGACAAATCACTGGGATGATGTGAGCATTGACATCAGTAAATAATGGCATTCATTTGTGTTTGAGACCAGGAATCTATCAGGAATTATATCTTAAATCAAACCATGCTACTCTAGCAGATTTATATGCATATAACAGCCATATTTTAATGATGTCACTAATGTTTGCCCTTCATCCCTCCACTTTGTCAGACTTTTTGCAGATGCCTTGCAGTAAGAGGTTGGTTATCTATATATACATATATATATATATATATATATATATATATATATATATATATATATATATATATATATACACACACACACACGCATACACACACACACACACACACACACACACATATATATATATATATATATAGATATATAAAGATACATATATATGTATATATATATATGTATATATATATATATAGAGAGAGAGAGAGATGTGCATTTATATATGCATATATATGTATATGAGTATTGTAAATATATATTTTTTCATTATGTTCAATGACTGTAATGCATGATATGTTTGTAAAAATGTTACAAACACCTGTAGCTCAGACGGTGGAGGGGTACATTGATGTGATTGTAATGCACAGGGTCCTGGGTTCAAGACTTTGAAGTGATTAATGTTAAATGACCAGAATGCATGATATGTTTGTAAAAGCATTACACACTCCCACAGCTCTGATGGTGAAGTGGTATGTTGTTGTGATTATAGTGCATAGCATCCTGGGTGTGAGACTTGGCAGAGCTGAATATTTTGTTGCTGGACAGAACAAGGGCTGATGGAGACAGAGTGATTAAGGCACTTTTAAGCAGTTGTAAGCGGGATTGTGTGGCTTGGCATGGAGCTAAGTGGTGCTAAGAGATGCTTAGACCCTCTTAGCTTTACTTAGCACGGCTTACTCCTGCTTACACCTGTGCAGGTTTTAATTAAAGAAAAAAAAAAAGAATGATAGGAAAGTGGTGACATGGGGGCAAGCATGGTGTAAAACATTAGGAAAACCAGTTAGGGATGTGCAGGACGGGTGTAAGAAAGGACCATAGCTCTACATTTCTTCTGCAGCAACAGCCTTGAATAATATGTTGAATTTGGAATTTACAGCCCCACACCCCACAGGGAGGAGTGTCAGCGACAGACATTTGGAGAATAATTTGTTGGTAGATTGATTCATTTCACTGTACATGGGGGTAAAATGTAGAGCTATGTATGAGGCAATACACATTTTTGCAGGACAGATGCCCTTTTTTTTTAGGTGAGAGTGGGATGTTGGAGAAGGGCTGTAGGTATGTTTGGGCAGGTAGGTTGGGTAGGATAGGTAGCATTCACAGATAGACAAGACACACAAGCCAGCTGGCAGGGTTGGTATATGACACATGAGGGGAGTAAACACCTTGGATAGGGAAGGTGATTGGGAATGCCCATGAGCTCCCAAATGGATACAGTGGGACTGAGGTCCCCAGCCATGGGTAGTCACCACTGCACCTTCATGGCTCAAATATGGCTATGCTGGGGGCTGGACAAGGGGTCTATATTATAACATCAAAGTCTAAAAACTTCAAATGTTATAATATCGAGCCCATTCAATCGAAACACTAGAAAACCAAACAGTCAGAATAGTGAATTGTTTCTCAGGGAAAAAATTTGCTGTTCCAACAATCATACACACAACTCAAGCACACCAAAATAAATAATCCACACACACACATACCCTTCACGAAACGCTACACTAAACCAGACATACACAACTAGCTACCCACTTGCCTTAACCCAACCCTAACCCTAAGGTCCCTAATTATCGCACACTGACCTTACCCTCTCCCTAACCCTAACTCACCTACCCCACCCTAACCCTCACGTCCACACAATCGCACATTTACCTGACCCACGCTCTAACCCTAACTCACTTAACCCACCCCAACCCTAAAGTCTGTCACTACCGCACACTCACCTCACCCGCTCCCTAACACACTCACCTTACCCCAGTCCGTTCACTCACTTACATTAACCCAGTCCGTAACCATCACACCACACTTACCTGAACCCAATCCGTAACCTCTGTTTGCTCACTTCCCTAAACCCAGTCCATAACCATCACACCACAGTGCTGTAAATAGCAAAGCCACGGAACGGACCACCGAAATCTTACCCTAGGTAAAATTTCAATGTTCTGAGGTTTCGCTATTGTCAGATTTCTCTCTAAAGTGTTTGATATTATAACATTCAAAGTTTTAAAACTTCAATGTTATAATATAGACCCCTGGACAAGAGGGGAAACCTGCCCCTCGAGGTGCACCAGGTGGGCCTCCATCTGGTGCAGCTGCCCACACAACTCAGAGCAGATGACGATGTGCACCATACCCCAGAACTGTCGGCGGGTGATGGGCTCCTCTTCACACCTGTGCCCAGAGGGGGGGTGGGCCCAGTCCGCTGAGGCAGTTCCACCCAAAGGATTTGCAGCACCAGCAGAGGAGGATGTTCTGAGTTGGGTCCCAGATGTCCTGGGGCCTGGTGTCATATCTAAATGGGGTGGAACAGGCAGATCTGCTGGGATCTGCCTTCCCAAATGTGCTATGATGTTGTGGTTTTCCAAGAAATACTGGTTAGTCATGAATAACACATTTCAAAATTAGTTATAACAGCATGTGTGGGTGTTCTCATTAACCTAAACCAGCTGATTTGAAACAGTTGCATAGCAAACAGAACACATGCATAAATGGAATAACTACTAGTAAGCATTTTAACAGCATCCAAGTTACATTGATGGCAACAGGCCACCAATAATGGTATTTGAACAAGGTATGTTAATATGCAGCCAATGAAATATATGAACAATAATAGAACATATGTCCCAGCAATAGGTTTTGAGAACAACATACACATAGTATATGAATAATAATTATTGATGCAGATGATGGGGAGAGAATAAAACATCCATTAATGACTGTATTGGCTTCTATTTTTCACAACAGTACTGCTCAATACTCTACAGGTCTGTCCTAACTTTACATCTACCTATGGCCCATATTTTCTGTTGCACACACATACATGTTAGACTGTCAACCTGTAATGGTATGGGGCAGACCGGGTACACTGTGGCTACTTTACTGGAGGGGGATTGTACATGTCAGGGTTACATACTTGACATAGAAGGGGTACCCTCCAATGATCTTGTGAAAGTCTGCTACTAGCATAGCTCACCTAGATTCCTATATGTGTCCAAGTTGATTGGCAGCAGTGACCACTAGCTGTGACAGCATGAAACTTGAGAGACATGTATCGGGAAGAGGGCATGGTGTATGTACCTATCCTGCTGACATTTTCAGACATATGGGGTTGGACAGTGGAACAGTTGTACATGGTGTTTATATATTATTATATCCTTCATACAGCTAGTACACACATTTCTTTACCTGTAAGACCTGTGGAGGAATATCTGTTAACATCTTCTGAATGTTTCTACAAATATTCAGGTGTATTAGTATACCCTTCATACAGCTACTATACACATTTATTTACCTGTGAGACCTGTGGGGAAAATATCTGTTAACACTTTCTGACTGTTTCTACAAATATTCAGGGCTTCTATTGTGTATATATGCACACATCTCAGTACCACTCCCTGGATTCGAACCATGTCTGGGTGTGCTAAAATTAACAACAATGCTGTATTCCAGCACACTGAGTTACTTGGGAACTGTTGTTCATTGTTTGACTGATTTCTAACAGTCTCTGGGTTGGACAGTCTGACCCTGTAATTCTGAAATTCATGCATGGCAGATAGCTATTGTACTGTATATTACTCCTTTGAAATAATACAATCTGGAAAGCAAAGGTTAATATATGACTGCAATGCATACTAGCTGTTTCCCAGAACAGCCTCATTATTTCATGCTGCCATTACCATATTTGCTATAAAGAACCTGTACACAGTATATTTCTAAAACAACATACCAGAGTAGACACAACAGTTTGTTGTTTATTTTTATTACAGTGAAATGACACTTTTATTAATAGACATCCTGATAATTAGTATTAGTGTGACAAACATGTTTTATTCATTAGATACTGTGCACATTATACCTACTGGCAGTAAACAATGTACTCCTTCATTATGTCACTATATACTGCAAGATAGATCTGTACTCACCAGCCTGTCAGCGGATCCTTGTCAGTCTGTCAGCATGGGCCTTGATGTTCATAACCCTCTCTTCTGCAGCTGTAGGGGTGAGAAACAAACATTATGCATACCTGTGTATCACATACTCATGCTATAATTTGGTACAGCTCTATCTTGGATACTTACAAACTGCTGGAGCATGATTGTCCCAAGCATCTTGGATTCACTGGGCCAAGAGCGCCCCTTCCTACCCTTTAGGTTGGCATAATGATGCCATACTGCTCACCAGTTTGCGGGATTCCAGTGGCGCTGGTGAGGTCACGTGCCAGATGGTCCCAGGCCTCCACTTTGTACTGGGAGCCCTGGTACTGGCTCTGCAGTAGTCTGTCATGGTGTTCTCCGAGGAGCCCAGCCATGACCCTGGACTCCAGGATGCCACAGCACTCTTCCCAAAAGCATGCTTCCTCTCCAATGCCTGACATGTTCTTGCAGAGATCAAACTAAACAGGTTATGACTGTATTCCCACCTGAACAGTTTAAATAAGGCCATATTCCCACCCTTTGCCATCATTGGACCATTTTGAAAATGCAGAGCACAATTTAACAACGCGCAAACCTACTAAGCTGGGTTGAATAGTGCTTAAAGTAGTACTTGCTGAGCATTGCTTAACAGTGCTCAAATCTGTTTAGCTGAGCTGACTTCTGCTTACCATTCACATTTAAGCAATGCTTATACCATCTAAGCATAGCTGAGCACTGCTAACCATTGCTCAATTTTCATTTTTAAAAATATCAGGATAATGACTTCATTAATCATTAATGACATATTAGTAAGTGTATATGATTTAATTTGCATGACGTCCCTCTAGGTGCTTTCACTACATTACCATGGGGTGTGACTATACTGTATGGTACACATGTGTATACATGGGTGATTCCACAAGGTATTATTCTATCAACTTTCCAGGTTTGTTAGCGCAATATTTAATAAGTATCCTAATTTTTGTGCCTTTGTCCACCCATTATTTATGGCTTTGTATAGCTTTCTTGCTCTAGGAGGTTGAGAAGTCTGTGAGGCAGGCATCTGGACATTCTGCAGACACCTGTACATTTAACGGCTATGGCCGTATGGCACTTTCATATGGCAGACATTTATGTTTCAGCCTTCATATCCTTCAGGAATTCCATGCAACTGCATACCTTTTTTCTATCAGCTTTCTGTTTTTTTCTGTGCAATATGTAATGAGTGTCCCTATTTTTGTGCCTTTGTCCCCCCATTATTTATGGCTTAGTACAGCTTTCTTGCTCTAGGAGGGTGGGAAGTCTGTGATGCAGACATCTGGGCATTCTGCAGACACCTGTACAGTTAATGGCTGTGGCTGTACGGCACTTTCATATGGCAGACATTTATGTTTCAGTTTTCATAGCCTTCACAAAGTCCGTGCTACTGCAAACCTTTTTTTCAATCAGCTTTCTGGGTTTTTCTGTGCAATATTTAATGAGTGTCCCTATTTTTGTGAATTTGTCTCCCCACTACTCATGCCTTTGTACAGCTTTCTTTCTCTAGGAGGTTGAGAAGTATCTGATGAAGGCATCTGGGCATTCTGTGGACACCTTTACAGTTGACTGCTATGGTGGTACAGCACTTTTACAATGCAGGGGGTGTATGACAGAACCTGTCACACAGCCCTTGCACTGTTTTTTGCTCCCCTATCTATTTTAGTGTCCAAGGACACTGAAATTCTCATTTTATTACATTTCAGTGTCCGCGGACACTGAAATACTTTTAAAAGTGCCGCATAGCCCTTACTGAGTGCAGAGGGCATGTCAGATGTGTGTACACTGCTTAGACATGTCTCCTGCAGTCAGTATCCAAATAGCCATAACAGTAGTGTGCCTTCATGAATATGCAAGGTGTGCTACTGCTACAGTTGCACTTGTGTGGGTACGGTCCTCTCTGTGTCGGAATAACACTATTCCAGGTCTATATTATAAGCGAAAACACTTAGGTTGTCGAATACAGCATGATCGACACCTATTAAGTGAACGCTCAATTCACTGAAACCTCAAAATGCAGAAATACACATCACCAAATTACTATGTTTGGCCAACACTGTTCCACCCACTAACGAAAACTTCCCACTACACCGTTCACTACATACTACCCACCCAAACAAAATAAATATACCACATACATACACTAACCTAAACCCTACTTCTAAACCTACACTAACCCTTACATACATTACTTTCTATGCACGTGCCTTAACCCGCACCCTAACCCTAAGGTCCTTAACTATCGCACACTTACCTTAATAAGTTATACCCAAAATAAATAAATAATCCACACACATACACTTAACAAAACCCTACTTCTAACCCTTACATACATTACTATCTATGCACTTACCTTAACCCGCACCCTAACCCTAAGGTCCATAACTATCGCACACTTACCTTACGGAGCTATAACGCAGAAGGGCCAATTATGCAGAATAGGAATTTACAATTTTGCGGTTTCCGGCATTCACTGTATTTGTGGTTCATTTAATCGGTGTTGATCATGCTGTATTCGGCAACCTAAGCATTCTCACTTGCCATATAGACCCCACTATTCCGACACAGAGTTTACTGAATCTCAGGGCTAATCTAATTTATCTTTATGAATTCCAAGCCCCACCCTCAGCTGGAAGTGTTTACTCTACCAAAGGTTACACTAAAGCCCTGTACAATCACTTGTATAAGTGTATAGATTGTCTGTTCCAAAGCAAATCAAAGTCAGAACTCCAAGTAAAAAAAAAAGCCACCCTGGTGGACATCCAGCATTAATAAACTTTACAAGAAACACAAAAAGTTGCTGTCTAAAGGCGAGACCCCAACAATGGAAAAGTGCCCTCCTCAGCCTCAACAGGCAAATATGACAACATGTCAAATCCTCTCATGGAAACTTTGAGATAAACATAGCAATCACAGCCAGGGATAATCACTGGGCTTTTACAGCTATATATGTAGCTTCAAAGGTAGGACCCAACCATGTGGCAAACTAGCAGCTAACAGTTTAACACATATTGATCCTGCAGACAGTAAACCTACTAGTGGACACATTTGGAGAAAATTTCACTCCCTTTTCCCCTTCAAATTTATCACATACCTTGCCCTGAAATTCCTCTCCATCCTACATATCTGAAGAACAGGTCATTAAAGCCTTGTCTAAGGCAAAAAGCACAGCTTCTATGGGACCAGGCGGCATCCCAGGCTGTCTTCTAAACAAACAAAAACATGAACTAGCATCACCATTAAGTACTCTGCTCAATCATAGCCTAACCACTGGCTTTGTTCCTGCAGAATGGAAAACAGCAACAGTTATTGCCCTCAACAAAGGTGGCTTAGCATCAGAACCAGGGAATTATAGACACATAAATCTGACCAGCCTCATTTGTAAAGCCGTGGAATGTATCATCATGGACCTCATAAATAAAGACATAAGTGACCTCCAAACCATGGATCATACCCAATTCAGGTTCACCAAGGGCAGATCCTGCCTGTTAAACCTGGTAGATTTTTTTGAAATCTGACCAGGGCCATCAATGAGAGAAAATCTGTGCATGCAGCCTACCTCGACTTGGCAAAGGCATTTGACACACTCCCACACTCAGGCATTAGTGAAATATTTTGCAAACTGAATGTAAACCTCCTTTGTTGTAAGATGGGTTGCCAAATGGCTCATGAATTGTTTACATACTGTCAAAGTGGGTGACTCCACATCAACCAGCAGACCTGTCACCAGTGGGGAGCCACAAGGGTAAGTTCTGGGCCTCCTACTGTTTGATATATACTTCTCGGAAGTTCAGGCCAATACTCAGGTGCTGTGGCTGATAATTTTTATGGATGACTGCAAACTTGGTGCAGTTATTGAATTCCCAAATGATGTAAGTATTCTTTCAGTAGGCTCTTACACAGTCCAACAACTGGTGTCTTAGTCACAGTCCCAAACTGAGTGCAAAGAAATGCATCATCATTCCCTTCAGTAAAAGCAATGCCCCTTCATACTACCAAATTAATAACAACACTCTATGTACCTATGAAGTGGTAAAAGATATAGGATCACAAGTTGACTGTGATCTTAGTTTGACTACCATATGTCTACTGCACTAAAGAAGATCAAAGGAGGTTTTAATCCCTCTATACTTGTTACTAATAAGGCCCATAATTGAGTACAGTACCCCTTTCAGCATGTATAGTACAAAGCACCTTCAGCAATTGGAGAAACCTCAGAAGTTACTAACTAAGAAGATTAGGGGACTTCAGCATATGCCTTATACAGACCGACTAAAGTCCCTGTTACTATAGTCAGTATCATATAGATGTCTTTGGGGATACTTATCATATGATCATAGGACCTTACTAGGATTATGGCTATAGGGCTTTTACAAGCCTAGCTAAGTTCAACCCATGTTTACAAGGGTGTTTGCTTCAAGCAAACAATAATAATCAGCACCTATGTCTCCTCTCCAAGCAGTAGACAGTCGGAACCCCTGTGCCTGGCTTACAGAGCAATCTCCAACCCAAATCTAATGAATTTTTTGCACATCCGTAAATCAAATGAGACTAGACCAACCCATGCCAGGGACCTAAATATGGCCTGAGACTTGAACAGGATGTGCTGAAGGGACAGATTTGTCTCCCAGTGACTGCCATGTCTTTGGAACTGGCTGCCAATTCATGTGAAGCAGAGCACCTCTATGACACTGTTCAAAATGAACCAGGACAAGTGGATGGGGCACCATAAATTCTTACTAGAGATAGCACCCACAACCCTCCTGGACATGACCAGTCATTAATAATTGCAATCCTGGGTATTGACTAGAGTATCTATGGTATTACATTGTGATGAAATGGCTTGGCTTGAAATGACCACCAGGTCGATAGCCTAGTAACCTCCTATGATCATATATGTATAGAG
>NC_056729.1:1278586403-1278598097 GCF_019279795.1 Protopterus annectens
AATTGATGTAACTGATCACTGAGGATCCAGGCACATCTAAAACAAAATTAGTCAATGGGAACATGCAGTACAATTTAAATTAAATGTAAAACCTGGTACACAATGACTTTGATAACTGCACTGATATAGTTTAGTTACAAAACAAACTATAGGCAACACTTAGGTGAAAAAAACGTATGTATAATAATATACCAATAACCCACGCTTGGGTGTGGGTAATGCTGGATTTACCCACGGTTGGCACACCTAGAAGTGGGTTATTGCTATTATACAATGACATTATTTAAGAAAAAAAATAATTACTTTTCTTAAATAATGGCATTGCATAATGCCTCCTTGCTGCCCTTCAGCAGCTGTCTGTTATTCCACAGAAGTTCTGATGTACTGCGTATGCCTACTCAGTACATCAGAGCTGTGGGCAAAAGCAACGGAGAAAGCAAGATCTCCTTTGCTTTTTACTGTTTTGCTATGTTAAATGGGTTTAACATAGCGAGACAGCTTTAAAAAAAGCAACGGAGAATCTCCGTTGCTTATTTTAAAGCTGTCTCGCTATGTTAAACCCATTTAACATAGCAAGATAGTTTTGAAAAAAGCAATGGAGAAAGCTAGATCTCCGATGCTTTTTACAAACTGTTTCGCTATGTTAAATGGGTTTAACATAGCGAGACAGCTTTAAAATAAGCAACGGAGATCTCCGTTGCTTATTTTAAAGCTGTCTCACTATGTTAAACCCATTTAACATAGCGAGACAGGTTTTAAAAAAAAAAGCAATGGAGAAAGCAAGATCTCCGTTGCTTTTTACACACTGTGTCACTATGTTAAAGGAGTTTAACATAGCGAGACAGCTTTAAAAAAAGCCACGGAGATCTCCGTTGCTTTTTATAAACCTGTGTCGCTATGTTAAAGGAGTTTAACATAGCGAGACAGTGTTTTAAGAAAGACTTATACTAATGGAAAAAGTCCGGGCGACTGGACCTTTTTCCATTAGTATAAGTCGATTTACAACGTGCACGCTGACCAATCAGCGTGCACATTTTGGAATATTAATGGGGGGTCATAGTATAATCCACTATAATAATAGCATAATAAAAATGTAAATAAATGCACTTCTTCTCCATTAAAATGACTGCATTCCTGTCCAGGACATTACTTTCATATTTTAAGATAACTTTCAATCATTCACACCAGGAATGACAAAAACTGTTTATAAACAAGGTAAAGTGAAGGCATCACCACAGCGCTAGGAGTACACAACATATCTGTAGGCCATCTCTGTGGATGTACCTCAGTGCACACAGATGGACACAGAGTTGACTTTGCTTTAAGTATGAACCCATTAAATTATCTTGGGTTATTCACGTGTATGTAGGTGTTATCTATGCTTCATGGACTGGGATGGAGAACACTGGCACTATTAGGCTTCACAGCAGAGTATTCAATTCTGAAGTATGGAAATAAGCCACTAGTATGGGATTTCTTTGTGCAGGTCTACCACATTTCTGTCATGCAAATTCCCCAATCCATGTTGGCCAGTTTGCACAGATGGACAGAAGCCTTGTTATTCCCCAGGGATGTGCACTAACTTTGAGCTTATGTATATGCACATTTTGACAACATTGGTTGTCAGATATGTTGGCATAATTTCTTGTATTTCATCTTGTTACTAAAAAAGTGTAACATTCAGAACTGCAGAACTTACTCGGCTGCCTTGTTTTCCATTTGTTGAAAATTAATGAAAATAATTTATTAAAAATAATAGGCATTTTCACTTATCCTTGCCAGAACACACACAACAATTGACCAAGTAAAAGAAGTATACTTGAGCAATAGATGCAGCCCTTAATTATTTTTTCAACAAAAAAGAAATTATTAAAATATGAAACAATTGATGAATGCAAAACATTACATCCTGACAAGTCTGCACAGCTGTGTCTATGCCAGATACATTCATGAAAGGATACTTAATCAAATGTAGTCTCATTCTCCTCATATCCTATTTAAGTCCCTAATGATATGAAATAATTAAATGCTTCAGACTGTACTTTCCTTTTGCCGTTCTATATGTTGATTACACAGTTTGATCAGTTTTTGATAAATTTTTAGATTAGACTGCTATGAATCATATTTTCTAGATGCCACTAGTATTTTCTCTCATTAAAAAAAGTAAATATATATTTATCTATATCTATATATCTAGATCACACATATATATATATATATATATATATATATATATATATATATATATATATATATAAAGTACACTCAATAAGACACACAGATAGATAGATAGACAGACATACAGATTGACAACTTGACAGAGTAGTGTACTCCACACTAATGTATTAAGTTTCAGTGCTTTATTTCTAAAATGTTATTTCTATTTTGTCACTTATTAGTATTTTTTCATTTCAAGACAGTGACACTGTAGAAAATTGCTTTTGGAAATAAATCTTTAAAGCTTATTCTTTAACTGTATGAGCAGTTTGAAGTATTTTGTTATTGCGTATACATGCATTTCCTTTCAAAGGTTGTAAAAGCTCACACCATGGTATAGAGGGTTAAATCCCTGGATTTTTCTCTGATGAACATATTTTAATAGTAGTCCAAACACTATATAACCCCGCTGATGATATATACGAATATCTTGGCTATGGCATCTTAGTCAAATTTAAGGCTTGACCATGTGAACAGACCTAAGCCCTCTCAACAAATTGTCTTGAGAAGAGGATCCTGGAAACACAGTTTAAATATTCTGGTAGTTAACAGTACATACTTGCTAAGAACTCCCTGCAGCCCAAAGAAGCATGGAGAAAAATATATATCTACCTTAGTTTTGGAATACTGAGGGGTGACCGCTACTCTCCGCCTTTTCAGAAAGATTGCTGCTAAGCCTGGCATACAAAATACTATGCATCTGCAATAGTGATGCAATATCCTAAATATTCAACTTCTCTGCTTGATCTTTAGAATGTGAGGTCACTACTCCTGAGATTTCCTCTCTCCCAAGGGTCATCCAGGTTTAGAAATAAGCTGAATTCTATACAAACACATTACTGTAAAGCTTATTTGGCTATGACCAAGTAACTTATATACAAACTAACTGTTGTGATTATACATGCTTACACAGTGGACGTTTCTTCAAAATGGCACTAGGGGATTGCACGTGTCTAGAATTTATATGTGCACATGCAGCCTCACATGCTTTTTAAAGACATAGTGCACACATGCTACACTCTGATCTACATCCTCCCTCTTTGAAAAACGGATCATGCAATTTGTCATGAGATATTTTACATGCAGAAATCACAAATAATCTACAGACATGCATTATAAAATACTAAGTACACATGTATATAAGTCCACATTGCTGTGTATTTCACAGAAATTCATCCATATCATGTGACATAAAATTGAAAATAAGTTTTAGCAGCTGGAAGAGTCTCTACAAAATGGTTGACCTGTGGAATGTTCAAATTACTCTTTGGAACAGAATCAGCTTTTTGAACACATACTGGTCTGGAAACAATGTCTGCCTCAGTCATGGATTTAGAATCTGCATCACAGATACAATGTTGTGACTGCAATGGTGATGATTCTGGTACAGGAAGAAGATGTCTACAATTCCTCCGATACGCTACACCCTCGGACCTTACCGAATAAGATCTCGGCTCATCACAGATGTCTGTTATCTGTCCTATTCGATCAAAATCTTTTGCTGTCTGGATTTGTACTGTCTCTCCTTCCCTCAGTGAATGACGTAATATGCTCGATCTGACATAACTAGATTTCTGGATATTACACTTCTTCAACAATTGAGCCTTGATGGTTTCATTGTTCTTTGAGTTAGGCTTCAACAAACTTGATGGAATAGGTAGCATAGTTCTAGTTTGTCTAGAAAGCAGTCTTCCATAGGTTCATAGGTTCATAGATTTGCACTAGGCTAAGTGCTCTTGTGAGCCATTTTAAGCCTAGCCAATTACCCCATGTATTAAACCCTGCACCTTGTGTCTAACGGAATGGGTTCTTTAGTAAACAACAATGTGAAAATGCATGAAGAACATACCTCTCAATCTCATAGCACAAGAAATCTATAGAAAGCTTAAAATAATGTAGGGACAAAGGCCCAAAAATAGAGACACATTTTAAATATTGCACTTCTAAACTTAGAATGTATAACAGCATTTGTGTTCTAACACTCATCCATCTACCTACTTAATTGAATAAACTACGGAAAACTTCACCACGGTGTCATTATTCCCACAGGGAGGGTTTCAGGGAGTCTGAGTCTCATAGATCTGCTAGGTAAAGTGATTTTATCTGAACTAATGTTTTATACTCTGTTTCTTGTTGGCCCTGTCACCCTCTGTGTTACAGGTGGGATATCAGACTTTACTCAAGCCCTCTAGACAACCTCTGTTTTTTGATTGAAGGTTAGAGGATGGCTGTGCTTCATTATAGTCTGATCTAGGAATACAGCTCACTACAGCTGGACAGATAAAGTCAAGACACTTCCTTGTCTGTATGGCACAGCAGGATAAATCATAGGTACATACTACAAGGCCACACATTTTCCTTTTAGAACAAGAGGCAGTACATTATTGTTTGCCAAAAAGCAATTTCTCACCAGAATATGTTGTAACATACTGTATTTAGGAATATCCCAATTGCAGGTTAGGCTCCAATGAAATATCTATCAACAGAACTCAGCAGCAATCACACACATTACATCCTGTTTGTACCACAAACAGGCTGGTGGTCACAGAGTCTGATAAGTTTCCACCCTTGTGTATTACAAATATTTTAAAACGGATAACAAAGCAATTCAACAGAAAGAGATATATAGTAACAATCTAATTTCAGCAGATGTTTCTTATTAGATCTGAAGACCTTAGTTGCTTTATACCACAACGCAGAGAAAATTAAGAGGCAGCATGGCCTATTGCACAATGGTATTGACATGAGAATATTTAACACCCATGGAACTTTGTGAGGGATTTACAACATGGCGTTGACAGATCTATACCTTCTTCAGATGTTACTGTGTACTATTACAACAACATGACACATGGTTCTACACTCCAAAATGCCTAAATTTCAGGGAAAAAAATACTTGCTGTCAATGACACCAAGAAAAGCAATCCACCATGAAAGTTTTAACTGAACATTAATGTTAGTTTTACTCATACAAAACTCAGATCTTAAAATGGAAAACAGGATATTTCAAAGTATCAGATAAACGTTTTGGCAAGAACCTTCCTTAAACTAAAATTCCAAAAGGGGTTATGAAATTAATAGAGTGGGAGATGCTGACAAGAATCAGTTTCAATTTGAATGTCTGACAATGCCTATATAATATACAGGATTTCTCTCATTTTTTTAAATGGCAATCCATATCACTTAAATGCTTCAAAATACTGGTAGTGAAACAAATTAAAGCTTTCTATGTTAAGACTAAATTAAAACAAAATAACCTACTGGAAAAGGAGAAATGAAAATGGGAGAGATAAAATGACATATTATGAAGCAAGATGAAACAATTTAAATATTTCTAGGCCAAAGTAAATTAAAACAGAATCATCAATAGGAAAAATGAGCCACAATAAGGCTATACTCTAAATGTTATCCTCTCTGTGTCCGTACACTGTACTACTGAACAGCAGAAATAATGTAGAATTAATTTCACCCCACATATGAAATTTGTCAGACTGTAAACACCACAAACACTTGCACAAGTCTGTTCACAATGGCCTACTGGCCTATCAAGTGTAGTGAAGTGAAGCACATAAACTTGCTCTATTGAAAAATAGAGAAATACAAAATATGACATTTTAAGGTCCATACTATATGGATGGGCCATTTTAAAAGGTTCTGTTTAATAAAAAACATGATCAAGTTTCAGCAGGTGAGCTAAGAATATTATCACGAGGTATGCTTCTGAGATTAAGTAAATTCAAGAATACATCGGTATTTTCATGCTCTGACTTCTTTAGCAATTGCTTTGCCCTCTGCACTACACGTTCAGCTGGACCATTTGACTGAGGATATAAAGGACTACTAGTGACATTTACAAAGTCCCATTCTCTCACAAATTTCTGAAGCAACTGGCTAGTACATTGAGTACCATTGTCAGAATAAAGTTTGTGAGGACTACCATGAACCGAAAAATGATGTTTAAGCTTAGTGATATCAGCTGTTGAGGTTAAGATTGGTAGCAGATCAATCTCAAACCATTATGAGTAAGAGTCGACAAAAACAAATAATGCTGATTATTCCATTCAAAGATATCAGCTGCAACAGTAGACCAAGGTAGTTCAGGTATTGGATTTAGATTAAGTCATTCCTTTTGCAAATGTGATCTGGTACTATTACATATCAAACAAGAAAAAAGGACACTATGAATGTCTTCTGATAATGATGCCAAAATACTAGTTATCTAGCCCTTCTCTTAGTGGATGATAAACCTGGGTGGCCACGATGCAACATCTGAGTATATTCATGTTGTAATTAAGCAGGAACAACAATCTTTGCATCTTTGAAAATAATACCATCTTCCATCAACAATTCATCTCTGTAGATAAGCTATGGTTGCACCTCACATTCCAACACTGATGTAGTGATTGAGCTTTTGTGAAATTGATCAGTCATAGTGTGATCCCTCAACTCATCAAGTCTAGTGGTGGAGAAGTTACTCACTGACATTACATCAAAGTCAAAATTTTCAGCATCAAGCTGTTCTGTTGTACTTCTAGGTGATCTAAAGTATTAGCCAGATAGAGCAATTTACCTTTTGTGTAGACCATTTTGAAATTGTACTTTTGCAATTTGAGCATCATTCTTTGTAATCTCGCTGGAGCAGAATGCATAGATTTCTTTAGAATAGTAACTAGAGGCTGATGATCAGTTTCAATTTGAATAGCTCGACCATAAATATAACTGTATAACTTGGAGCATGCAAAAACTATTGCTAGAAGCTCTTTCTCAATTGGAGCATAATGCATCTCAGTTGGAGTAATTGTCCTAGATGCATAGGCTATTGGTTTATCCTCTTGTAGAATAACTGCACCAAGACCAAATTAGAAGCATCACAGGATAAGATGACTAGTTTATTCACATCATAGTACCGTAACATAGGGGGCACAATTATCTGCTTAAGGTCATAAAATGCCTTCTGATGATGTTGTAACCATGACCATACAACTTTCTTTTGTGTTAGCTCTCTTAACAGTGCTGTCAACTCACTGAAATCTGGTATAAACTTGCCCAAATAGTTGATAATGCCCAGAAAACGCTTTAAACTCTGCACATTGTCTGGTGCTGACATCTCTATAATAGCTGTTTGTTTGGTTGGCTCAGATTTTAAGCCTGTACTTGCAAACAAATGTCCTACATAGGTTACTTCTGGAAGTCTGAATTTGTACTTCAGAGGATTGAGCTTCAAATTTACTTCATGTGCTCTAACTAGAACTTTCATGAGGTTTATGTCATGCTCTGCTTTGCCATTGCCTTCAACTAGTAGATCATTTACTATTATGCCACAAGGATAAACTGAACAAATTTGTCCCATTGCACTCTGAAAAACTTTACTTACAGATTTTATTCCAAATGGCATCCTTAGAAATCTGTATCTGCCAAACAGGGTAATAAAAGTAGTTAGAAATCAGGATTTGTAATCAGTCATCACTTGCCAAAATGAACTCTTTGCATCCAAAACAGAAAATAGAGTGGCATTTGATATTAGAGCTGTGACTTCCTCAACTGTGCACTTTGTGCAAATCTCTAGGGTCAATGCATATTCTGATTTCATCTGAGCCTTTCTTGTGAGTGGCTACCTTGAACGACACTCATTCAGTTGGTTCTGTGACTGGACAAATCACACCTTGCTGAACCATTTTAATCAACTGAGCTTTGACTTTATCTTGCATGGTTATTGGAACTCTTCTTGCTGGTCTGACCACTGGAGTGACATTGAGGTCTAATTTTATAGAATACACAACTGAAAGCTTGCTTAACTTGTCATTGAAAACATCAGCATACTCTGAGAAGATGCCTTCTGCAAAACTTGAACTTGGAACTGCACTCTCATGATGAACTTCTTTAGCAAAAGAAAGCAGATTCATTCTCAAACTATCTTTGAGACCTAGTAAAGATTGCACTGGTCATTGGACTACATAGAATAATAAGTCATAACAGTTCTTAACCAAATAACATGGAAGTATTACTGAACCTTTGGTTTGAATTTCTTCTTCTCCATACGCAACAAGTCTTGCACTGCTGGTTACATTATGTTGTTTGTTGGTTCTCATTTTTGCAAATGTATCTGCTGATATAACATTGCACTTTGATCCAGTGTCTGCTTTGAGCTCTGTGGATTTCCCATTGATCCTAACTGTGCAAAACACTTCACTCCTTGTCAATAAGTTTACTGCATCAACTCTTTTTCTCAGCACTGATACTTCATCTACATAGAAAGCTGATTGTTTTGGCTGTACTTGATCAACTTGTTTTCTTGTATGACCTTTCTTTACAACTGCGTGAGGCTTACTTGATTAGCAACATTTTTGAAAGTGGTTACATTTCTTACACTTATAGCACTGTCGACCATATGCTAAACATTTCTCTCTTTTAGACTCATGGTTTGCACCACAATTTCAACAGTTAACTATAAAGCTAGACTTGGGTTTTGCTGACTCATGCTTGTATAGCACTGAAATGGCAGTGGAGCTTGCACTTCTAGAACTTTCTGGAAAACTCAACACCTTTTTTGGAATTCCTCTGGTTGCTCTCTGCTTAGGCATGCTTCTGCTTACCATGTGTTGCATAATATATGTGTTTTCTCTGAAGCTTAATGAAACCATGCTTTTGTCACTTGTAAGCATGTTCGTGTGCCTTTCTATCACCTCATGGATCTGACAAATCTCTATTGCTTTGGTTAATGTCAGATCACTGTCATCAGGAAGCAAAATCTTCCTCACTGCAGCATTATTAATACCACATACAAGTCTTTCCTTTATCAGCTCATCTTTCAAGTCACCAAACCGACATGTTTTGGCCTTGTTCCTGAAGTCAGTTATGTAAGCTGAAAATGTTTCCCTTGGTTTCTGATTTCTTGTGTAGAATAAAAGCCTCTCTAATATAAAGGGGGTTGCACATTTCTCTGAACTTACACTTTAAACACTCTGGATCTTCTCTGGATTCAGCTTACACAACAATATGGCAGTCTGTACCTTCACCTTCATACACTGCTGGTACATATACAAATGATCACTCTCTTTCTATAGCTTCAGATCCTGCTAGATTTAGCAAAATAAATGCCCTTGTGCATGCATCTCTATCTACATAAGCTGCTTTTATAAAAATGTTGTACTCCTGTTCAAATCTTCTCCAGTTCTCTGCAATGTTCTGGTCAAACACAAGTGGTTGTGGTTTTTGAAATCTGTCTGCCATATTAACACGTATCAGTGAAGGGTCTTGCAAATATGCACAAATATACACACACACACACATATATATACATGCATAAGTAATTGGCATGAACACTCAGCTTGGCAAATGCTCTATGCTTTATATCTGCACTTTCTCTCTTTGTGCTTATTGGTATTGTGCAAAGAATAACCATGTAGTGCTTTCAATTAAATGGACTTTTTGAAATAAACCTCTCGGGCTTCCCAATGCTTTAATGCACTTTGCAAAATACCTTTTCAAATTTCTTAATGCTTCACTCTGCTTTACGAAATAGCTTTTTAAGTTTCTTGATGCGTTTTGAAAAATAACTTTTTACCTTTCTCAATGCTGTATGAAACTCAGGTGAATAGCTTTTCAACTTATTTACTGCTTTACGGAGCTTAATGAAATACTTTCTTGGACTTTGCGATGCTTTTATGAAATTTTCGAAAAGTAAAGGTAGAAGCATTAAAATCATCAGCTTTCGGAATTGCTAGAGGCTAAAATGCTAAAGTAGTTGCTTAGAAATTTATCAATAAAGGCAGGCATGGAACAATCATGCATTTTCACTTATTAAAGTCATTATGCTAAGAAACATTAGAGAACTTTGCAATGCAACTGAGCAATTCACAAGCACTGTAATGCTCTTGTTAATCTTTTGCAAGAAACACCTTTCTTTAATACAAGAAACTTATTAAGCAATTGCACAAGGCAAATAATCAGGTTTTGGTTGCCCAAATTAAACACTTAACAATATTCCAGCTCAACTACATACTGAAATAAATAAAAGATAAAGGGCAGGATTCACAAAGCCTCCGTGTAAGAGTTATAACTCATACACGGAGGCTGCAGTTAAACAGAGTGATGTCAGCATGCTCTGCATATTAATGAGAGCATGCTGAATCACACTTAAGGCCAACACGGTCCATGTAAGACAGTAGGGGGGCGTGTCCATAGGCCGAGCCCTGTAAGCGGACATGCCCCCAGAAGAGGAAAAGTACCCAAAGTAAACACCCACGACAGAGTCCACGGAAATGTGAATAAACAGAACACAACACATGCCCCCACAGTCTATGAACAGAAAACACATAAATAAACATGTTTTATATTTTTTTTAATTGTAAAAATGTTTAACCTTGAGTGCGCTCGTTTGCTCGGGCGTGCCCGTAGCGCAGCTACAGTTAGCAGTCAGTGGGAAAGCATATAAGAACTAAATATGCAAAATAAGACAGGAAGCAATAGCGTAGCAGTAGAGATGTTGGCTGAAGAGCAGGCAGTCATGGTTCGAGACCCCACAACACCAATTTTTTTTTTTTTGCAAAATAAGCAGGAAACAAGTCCCTTACAAATATGTACACATAAAACCACAATTTATGTAAAATGTAATGAAATAGCCCATTTATATTAAAGACATGTGAGGTAACAAAAGAATAAAAAATGCCAGATGTGCTCATAGCTGAGCTACAGTTTAACAGAGTGAGTGCATCTGCCCGTAGATGAGCAGTGGTTTAACTGGTGCAAAATGAGTGCCCGTAGCTGAGCAGTGGTCTAACACGCTAAATCTATGTGCCCCTAACTGAGCTGAGCGTAATATGTGTGCCGATAGCCAAATGAGGCTTAAACCAGCATACCCCATTTCTTGTGAGCTGCGCACCGCGCAAACAAGCTAACCGACTGGCAAGGTTGAGCAAGCCGTATCAAAACTGCCTTTACACAGACACACCCCTCAGCATGTCTAGACAGGCATGGAAAATAAAAAGCAGTGGCCAGGTTCGAACCCAGGATACTATACACCATAATCAAGGTACAGAACCACTAAGCCATGACAGCAGTACCTAGAAATGCAATAATAGCTAATATATAGGAATGAATACAAACTACAGCATGACAATGCAGGTTTACTGAAGTTGATACAATTCCAAAATGGCCAATCACAGATATGTCTGGGAAGAACGGACTATATAAGCCCCATAGGCGGGAATACACAACATAAACGATTGTAGAACTGACCTGCAGGCAGAATGACAGGAGTAGGAGAGGGTAGTTGCTTCCGAGCGCAGAGGTGGGGTGTTGAGGAGTCCAGGTACATGGTCTGGCTCCTAGTCCATAATCATGAGGCCCAACTCATGCAGGGCCAGGTCCTCTGGGGAGCATACAGGGCCGAGGCGTGGGACTGGTTGGCTCATGATCTCACCAGTGCCACAGGGATTCCAAGGACTGGTGAGCAGGTCCGTCACCACCATTGGCCAA